>NC_043013.1:50948873-50993873 GCF_006345805.1 Octopus sinensis | reverse complement strand
TATTAGAGTGCAGCCATCCTGGGCCACCACCTTCAAGAATTTTTAGTCAGATGAATCAAGCCAAGTAATTCCTTTTTTTAAGCCTTGTACTCATTCTGTTGGTCTCTTTTGCTGAACTGCTATGTTACGAACTGTATATAAGTATGCATGTATGTATGTGTATATATGTATGCATGTATATATGTGTATATATGTATATATATATGTGAAATTAACGTGCAAGTGGCTGAGCACTCCACAGCCACGTGTACCCTTAACGTAGTTCTCACGGAGATTCAGCGTGACACAGAGTGTGACAAGGCTGGCCCCTTTGAAATACAGGTACAACAGAAACAGGAAGAAAGAGTGAGAGAAAGTTGTGGTGAAAGAGTACAGCAGGGTTCGACACCACCCCCTGCCAGAGCTTTGTGGAGCTTTAGGTGTTTTCACTCAATAAACACTCACAACACCCGGTCTGGGAATTGAAACCGTGATCCTACAACTGCAAGTCTGCTGCCCTAACCACTGGGACATTGCACCTCAACTCTGAGTGTGTGTGTGTACAAATATATATATATATATATATATATATATATATATATATATATATATATATATATATATATATATATATATGTATATATCTGTGGAGATGGGGGCATACGTAAGTATGTGGCTAAAACATTATATATATATATATATATATATATATATATATGTTGACAGCCTTACATGCAATAAACAAGGTGTTTAAGAAAAGTTAACCTTTCAAACAACACAGACGAGAGGAGGATGTGAACCCACACACTCAGGCATAATTTCTCACTGGTTTTTGTATGTAAAATACCTCAAGTATTAATTGTGTCATTTGATTTATCTTTTGTCATTCAATGTCTCCCTTAACAGGTTGTGTATCCAGGTGATACAGGTAGGTAAATGAGATGGAGTGAGAATGTGAATATGTGAGTGCAAGAGTATGTGCCTCTGTGTGTGTGTGTGTGTGTGTGTGCAACAATAAGTGTGGCTGGGTAATGGGTGTTGCACTACATGTCTATATTGTGTGTACATATACGTATGTATGCATGCGTATGTGTGTGTGTATGTGTGTATAGTGTGTGTGTGTGCATGGGTGTGCTTATAGGTGTGTGTGTATATAGAAGTGTGTATGTATAGATGTTTGTGTGCATAACTGTGTTTATAGGTGTGTGTGCATGTAAAGGTGTGTGTGTGTGCATAGGTCTGTTTATAGGTGTGTGTGTGTGTGTGTGTGTGTGTGCATAGGTCTGTTTATAGGTGTGTATGCGTGTGTGTATATAGGTATGCATGTGTGTGTGTAGATCAAAATTACTTACATTGTGATAATCTCTTGTATGTCGATATATAATTTAGCACAAAACTACTACAAACCCGTTAGCAGTTAAATAAAATAACAAAATAATTATATAAAACAAAAAAAAAAATGATCCGATACCCATAATCATTGATGGAAAGAAACCTGTTAATTAACAAGTAAACGAGCGGTCATTGAGCATCTTAACACTAATTTCCCACAATTTCTTGATAAGTTTAACATCTCCTGATTTTTCTGAAGGCTGACATCGACAACAATTGTTGAAATACATTCCACCAATTCCTTGTAGTTCTGGCACCGCGGCACAATACAGAGTCGTGGCACATCCTTGTTGCTGGAAGAAGAAAACAGAAAGAACAGGTTGATTTCCAGGAGAATACATGAGGCAGGAGGTAATCAAGATGTTCTTGTTAGGAGTCACTGTTGTTACTCACCCGGAGGCCAACTTTGACCAAGCAGTGTTGGTTAGTCCCTTGTTCAAATGCCCGACACACAATCCCCAACCAAAAGGTTGTTTTATAGTGAACTGGTGGAAGGCAAGCACATGCAAGGGGGACAGAAAAAGGATTCAAGGACACATTTAAGGCATTACTGAAGAGCTTTGGGACGAACCCTGACACCTGAGAAACACAAGACAGCCCTACCTGGCAAAGCTGCCCCATGCATACAAGTGTCCCAGCTCACCACCTTAATAATAATAATAATGATAATAATAATGATGATAATAATGATGATAATAATGATGATGATAATAATAATAATAATATTGATAATAATAATGATAATAATAATAATGGTTTCAAATTTTGGCAGAAGGCCAGAAATTTCGGGGCAGGAGGCTAGGCCAATTACATCAACTCCACCTCCAATGGACAGAACAGGATTGTTAGGGCAAAAAGAAAACATTGAACTACGCAAGTCCAGACCCAGCTCATTGCTTTTGGTCCTGACAGATCACCAGTGCCTGACCCCGTACTTGCGATGCTTCATTCACAAGAGGAGGTGGAAGTTTCAGTGAAGGAAACTTCCATCTCCTGGTATCAGTGAGGGATCAAAGAACTGCTAGCAAGGTAGCTTCAGACTGTGCAATACAGTGGCCTCTACTTTTGAGCGCTTGGCTGTTTTCGTTGGAGTTTGACGAATAAAGCAAATAAGTTGCCAAAATATTGCAAAACTTTTGATTCAATCTAATAATAATTACTCTTTTACTCTTTTACTCGTTTCAGTCATTTGACTGCGGCCATGCTGGAGCACTGCTTTTAGTCGAGCAAATCGACCCCGGGACTTATTCTTTGTGAGCCCAGTACTTATTCTATCGGTCTCTATTTTGCCGAACCGCTAAGTGACGGGGACATAAACACACCAGCATCGGTTGTCAAGCAATACTAGGGGGACAAACACACACACGCACACACACACACACATATACATACACATATATACGACAGGCTTCTTTCAGTTTCCGTCTACCAAATCCACTCACAAGGCATTGGTCGGCCCGGGGCTATAGCAGAAGACACTTGCCCAAGATGCCACGCAGTGGGACTGAACCTGGAACCATGTGGTTGATTAGCAAGCTACTTACCACACAGCCACTCCTGAGCCTAATTGTTTCTAATTTAAGTAAAAGACCAACAGTTTTAGGAGAAGGGATTAGTCTGTACTATTGGGCCCTGTACTTGTCTTTCTTTGGTTGATCCTGAAGAGATGTTATCAGGATATGAACTCGGTACGTGAAGAACTGGTAGAAATAATACAAAGCATTTTTTTGATGCTCAAACATTTCTTATTTCTGTATTACCCACAAGGGGCTAAACACAGAGGGGACAAACAAGGACAGACAAAGGGATTAAGTCGATTACATCGACTCCAGTGCTTAACTAGTACTTATTTAATCGACCCCGAAAGGATGAAAGGCAAAGTTGACCTCGGCGTAATTTGAACTCAGAACGTAGCGGCAGACAAAATACCGCAAAGCATTTTGCCCGGCGTGCTAATGTTTCTACCAGCTCGCCGCCTATTGGCAGAAATGCTCCAACGTTTCTGCCAATCTACTACTTATGATATAATGGTTCAAATTCCAGCAGAAGGGCAATAGTTTTAGCAGGGGTAGATAATCAATTACGCTGACCCTAGTACTGGATTAGTACTTTATTCTGTTGACCCTAAAATGATGGAAAGCAAAGTCGCTCTCAGGATTGGATTTGAATTCACAACATACCAGAAGAAATTCAGTTAAGCATTTTGTTCAGCATACCAATGGTTCTACCAGCTCACCACCCTTAATAGGGCTGAAATTTTGAGGGGCTGGAGATAATCAATTACATCAGCACTAGTAGTCTACTGGTATTTATTCTATCAATACCAAAAGGATAAAAGGCAAAAGTTGATCTTGGTGGAATTTGATCTCAAAACGTAATGACAGACAAAATGCTGCTTAGCACTTTACCCAGCATGCATGCAACTGTCCCAGCTCACCACCTTAATAATAATAATAACAATAATCATAATAATAATAATAATAACAATAATCATAATAATAACAATAATCATAATAATAACAATAATCATAATAATAATAACAATAATCATAATAACAATAATCATAATAATAATAATAATAACAATAATCATAATAATAACAATAATCATAATAATAACAATAATCATAATAATAACAATAATCATAATAATAATAATAATAATCTCAAGAGCACTCGGAGAGCACACACTTCTGCCAAGGCAACACCAACGTCCTCTCAACGATGTTTTTAAATGAGAATATCTGAAATAAACTTGACTGTTCTCACAAACGAGAATGCTAAGAATGAACCCAATTTTTACTTAAAAATTAAGAAAAAAAGCAAGAAAAATAATCCAGTATCCTTGTCCGGAACTAGATTGATCCCAAAATCTAATCAGTTCATGCCAGTCATGAGGCCAAACATCCCTGAAAGTTTCATCTGAATCTATCCACCGGTTGTTGAGACATCTTGTCCATGGACAAACAAACAAACATGACTGAAAACAATACTACAGCCTTCGTTAAGGAGGAGATGATGATGATAATAATAATAATGATGATAATAATAATAATAATAGTTTCAAATTATGGTACATGGCCACAAGTTTCAGGGGAAGAGGCTAAACCAATTTCATCAACTCCAGTGCTCAACTGGTACTTATTTTGTCAACCCTGAAAGCTCAGCTAGTACTTTATTTTATCAACCCCAAAAGGATGAAATGCAAAGTCAACCTCAGGTTAATTTGAACCGAGAACGTAAAGATGGACAAAACGCTGTTAAGCATTTTGTCTGGTGCACTAACGATTCTGCCAGTTCACCTCTGTTAATAACGGTAATAATAATAATAATATTTAACTTTAGATCAATCAATTTATCCGCAATGGAGGAGGGGGGGGGGCACACAGTGAAGTGAATTAGGTTCCCTTACATTGACAAGAATTTATTTCATCAACCATTGAGGAGAGGAAAGCAATTTCGGCTCAGGTAGAATTTGAACTCAGAATGTAGAGAGGTGAAATTATCTGCTGTTTGGGAGCTGGACCATTGCAGTCACTTCACTGCTGCTGTGGTGGTGGTGGTGGTGTTGACAATGGTGATGATAGCAGTGATGATGGTGTAGGTAATGATGATGGTGGAGATAGTAGCTGTGATGATGGTGATGATGACAGTGGTGGTGGTGGTGGTGGTGGGGAGGGGTGATGACAATGATGATGAGAGCAACGGTGATGTTGGTTGTGATGGTGACGATGGTAAGTAGGTAACATATTGTTGACATAACAGGGAGCAGATGGTTATATGATAGCAAAATGACACTAGTGAGGTTGAAGAGGAAGAGACTGGGCAGGTGGGAGAGAGAGAGACAGAGAGAGACAGAGACAGACAGACAGACAGATAAATAGACAGGGTACCATAAAGATGATAATCACAGAGTATGTATAGTAATGGAGATGGGGGGAGATGAAATGAGAAACTGTAAAACAACAAATGACACAATATTCTGTGTGAACATATTGAATTGGATAGGGGCTTCTTCAAGTGTGTTTGGGGTAGGTGTGGAAAGGATGAGGGAAGGAGAGAGAGAGAGATGTGGAGTAAAGACTAGAGTGAGGGCAAAGAACTGAGGAAGTGACAAGATCTGTTTTAATGAGACATCAGTGAATGTTAGAGGGAGAGAAGACAGTTCAAATGACAGTGGTGGTACTCAGGGAAGAAGAAATGATGAGAGATAGGTTGTGAGATTTAGGGCAATCTTTTGAAGCTTTCTTTTTGTTTTGAAATCTGCTTCTACTCACAAAGGAAATTTGTATTTACAGAATAGAAATTACAGCAGTTTTGAATTAAGGTACACACCCACACAAGAAAGAGTATACTGGTTTCAAATTCTGAGGTACCCATCCGCTCACACAAGCAAACCTACGTCAGTTTCAGATCCAGTTACTCACCGAGACAATACAAACGATACTCATTTCAAATCCTGGGGTATGAAGATACACAAGCTTCACATTAGTGTACCAACCCTCAGAGTAAAAAGTTCACTAGTTTCAGGCCCTGTGGTACCCCACCTCACACACACAGAAAAAAACCCCAAAAAACTACATTCATTTTGAAGTGGGGTACCTACCCACAGAATGAAAATGTATACCAGTTTCAAATCCAGATATCTTCAACAGAACAGAAACCACACAACAGAAACTGCGATAGATTTGATTTCTTTGTTGTTTTTCAGTTCTTCCAATTTAATTTGAACTATACATATTTAATTGGCTTTAATTTATACTGAATTTAATTTTATCATCATCATCATCATCATTTTACGTCCACTTTCCATGTTAGCATGAGTTGGACGGTTTGACTGAGGACTGGTGAGCCAGAGAGCTGCACCAGGCTCAATCTGATCTGGCAAAGTTTCTACAGCTGGATGCCCTTCCTTATGCCAACCACTCCGAGAGTGTAGTGAGTGCTTTTACATGCCACCAGCATGAGGGCCAGTCAGGCAGTTCTGGCAACGACCATGCTCAAAAGGTGTTTTTTACATGCTACCTGCACAGGAGCCAGTCTGGCAGCACTGGCAATGACCACGCTCAAATGTTTTTCATGAGCCACCAGCACATGTGCTGGTAAAGCAACACTGGCAACAATCACACTCGAATGGTGCTTTTCACATGTCACCGGCACAAGAGCCAATCCATGGCCCTGGCAGCGATCACGCTCAGATGTGCTTTTAACGTTCCACTGGCACGAGTGCCAATCAGGTGGTACTGTCATCGGCCACATCAACGATTTTGATATTTATAGAAACTGATGGCTGCACTCAACTTTTTGTACTCCATGTCAGATCAAAAAATTGTTAAGAGAAGAAAGGTTTGAAGATGAGTTGAATATAGTTGAGAAAACTATTTGGCAAAGTTTCGAGAGAATCTGAGCAAACTTTTGGAAAAATCGCAAGATGTAAAAAAATATTCTAAAACAGTTGGTGACCTTTATATTACTAAGTAATAAGGGTGCAATAATACATCATCAAGGGTACATTGCTTGCACTCTTGAACCGTTTTACCCTTGGAAAACTAGGTAACGTAAAGAACATACAAGGTCAGCATTTTCATCAGAGTATTTCTACCATGGAAACGTGTTACTAAGGCAACAGGGGCACTAGTGTATGTCTGAGGTAAATTACAGCAGCAATCCAGACCAAGCCACTGTTTTTAATTTCATATCTGTATTTTAAATGGTATTTTAATAAATGTATAATTATTTGGGTCTTTGAAAATTAAATTACATGCCTCATAAAAAAAAACTTGATCTGATAAAGAAATGGTCCAGATATAATTGGAAATAAAAATTAATAGAAGATTCAGAGTTTTTTTAATAATTATTTGGACTCAAAAAAAAAAAAAAATTACCCCAGGAACGCATAAAATTTTATCATATGTTTCCTATCTCTTGTAAGTTAATGGTGCAATGCAGTTTTATCTACTCTACATCCACAGCCTTATTGAAATACCTCCTAAGGGAAGCGGGGTTCTTCTAACTCCCCTACATCCATGCTATGCTCCATGCATGTATCGCTACCCTCTTCCAAATCTTGAAATACCTCCCCATGGATCAACCGGATGTTGTTTATTCTGCTAGTTTCAGCAGGAGAAAACCATTTAGCTCATTGGGAAGCGTGTTTGAAGATCCTTAGGCTGTTATTTTAGCATTGCGATGAGTTTGTCGAAGATGGATTAAAGGAAGCCAATGTGCTCCCAAAATCTGTGTATGAGGAGAAGAAAGCGAATGTACAAAATAGAAGAGTGCATGTGTGTGTGTGTACATGTGCATACGTAATGTGTGACTGTATGTATGCGTTTAACATGTGACTGTTAATGCGTACGGAGTGTGGTTTACCAGATAAAGCACACAACATGTTACCGCAAATATGTTGTCAATAAATGGTGGCAAACAGGAACATCTTGTGTGGCATATTAACTGGAGTAAAAGTCTTTGATTACCAAACATGCCATTCCACATTCTGTAAATTCCCATATTAATAAGAAAATAAAGGAAAGTCTCTAAATAAATTTTTTTTTAAGGGCTTCCTTCTTGAACCAGATTCAAAGTACATTTTCAGAAACCAAGGATTAGATTACAATTAATGGGTTTAAATTAAAAATTATGTTTCAAAACCCTTAAGGAAAATACAACATATTTATCGTCCCCTTCCTTATTTGAAAAAGAAAAATCATTTATCTTATATTAGTTCTAGTCATTTGACTGCAGCCATGCTGGAGCACCACCATGGAGACGTTTTGATTGAATGAATCACCCCACCACACCCCTAGTAATTATTTTTTTAAAGCTTGGTACTTATTCTATCAGTCTCTATTGCTGAACCACTAAGTTACAGGAATGTAAACAGGAGTAGCTGTGTGGTAAGAATCTTGCTTCCCAACCACATGGTTCCAGGTTCAGTCCCACTGTGTGGCTCCTTGGGAAAGTGTCTTCTACTGTAGCCTTGGGCCAACTAAAGCCTTGTGAATGGATTTGGTAGATGGAAACAGAGAGAAGCCCATCGTATGTATATATATATATATATATATATATATATGTATATATTTGTGTGAGTGCCTGCATATGTCTCCCCACCATCACATGACAACCGATGTTGGTGGGTTTGCATCCCCGTAATCTAGCGGTTCAGCAAAAGACAGCAACCGAATAAGCTCTAGGTTTACTGAAGTAAAGGCGCTGCTCCAGCATGGCCACAATCAAATGACTGAAACAAGTAAAAGAATACCAACACTGGTTGTCAAACTGTAGAGGAAGCGAAAAGACACAAAGATACACAACAGGCTTCTTTCAGTTTCCACCTACCAAATCCACTCATAAGACATTGGTTGGCCCGAAGCTATAGTAGAAGACACTTGCCCAAGGTCCCACACAGTCAGACTGAACCCAGGACCATGTGGTTGGGGAAAGAAACTTCTTTACCACACAGCTATAATAATTATGCACCTATAATAATTATGCACCTATAATAATTATGACAGTCAACTGGATCCTGTGCAGGTGGCACATAAAAAACACTATTATCGAGAATGGCCATTGCCAGTACCACCTAACTGGCCCTCATGCCAGTGGCGCGTAAAAGCACCTACTACACTCTCGGAGTGGTTGGTGTTAGAAAGGGCATCCAGCTGTAGAAACTCTGCCAGATCAGATTGGAACCTGGTGCAGCCATCTGGTTCACCAGTCCTCAGTCAAACCGTCAAACCCATGCTAGCATGGAAAGTGGATGTTAAACAATGATGATGATGAACTTATTCTAATGGTAATTTTTGATTTCAAATGTTTGCACCAGGCCAGCAATTTTGAGGGGAGACGAAAGCTGGTTACAACAACCTCAGTACTTGACAAGTACTTTGCTTTTTTAGTCCATCTGGGGTTAATAAAATAAAGTCAACTTTGGTGGAATTTGAACTCAAAGCATAAAAAACCCAGAAGAAATGTCAAACATTTTACCTGATTCGTTAATTCTTCTGCCAGCCCACAGCCTTTCTCAGGGTAATTAATAAAACCTTAAGAGTACTACTTACTAATTGCAATGAAGTGATTGATTTTATAATTAAATATATTTAATGACAGGCTTTACAGTTAGTGCCAATTAACATTTGATACTAATCCTAATTAAGCTTATTATAATAAACATGTCTTGATGATTATTTTCTAAAATTATATTTGTTTTTTTTTTGTGTGTGTTTTGTTTTTACATTGTTATTTCCTTTAGTGTTTTTAGTAGAACAAGATTAATTAAAAGACGTCGTTAAGTTTATTTCCTGCAATTTAATAAGGTTATTTAATCTGTTGATTTAATTCATTGAGCATAAAAGTAGCTGTTACTTTGACAGTCATGTGTGTGTGTGTGTGTGTGTATGTGTACATGCATGCATAAGTGCATGTGTGTGTGCATGCATAAGTGTGTGTATATAATTGTTATCATTTACTGTCCGTTTTTCCATGCTGGCATGGGTTGGACAGTTTGAGAGGACAGACACTGGCAAGCCAGAGGACTGCACCAAGCTCCAACACCTATTTTGGGATGGTTTCAATGGCTGGATGACCTTCTTTAGACCAGCCACTTTACAGAGTGTACTGATAGCTTTTCACAAGGCACTGGCACCAGTGAGGTCACCAAGTACCTCACAAGACCCCTCAGCTGTCCAAGAATTTGAACCTGGAGATCTCCATTTCCAGCGACTTCGAGGGCCACCTCCCAGTGGTGTTAGGTGTCAATGAAGAGCCCTCGACTACAACAAGACAACCAAAGTTTTCTTTTTTTCCCAAGGTCTGGAGTCTCCCACCCGTAAGCCCTAGACCATCACCTAATCACCCTTACCCGTCTTGTTGCTTAACAACAACAAAAGACCCCTCAACTGAGGAGGGAGTAGAACAGATGGAGGCAACTTTATACAATATGACGAAAGGTTGAACTATGATAGAGGAACAGGATCAGGAATCTTACTGTAAGGGGATACACAGCTTTACTTCTGTTCGAAAGGAAACAGGATGGCGGCAAAAATGTTTCAAGATGTACCCTCAAGTATACCTGTTACAGAGTGTAATGGGTGGATTTTCAATGATGTGGTTGATGTCAGTGTTGCATAACTGGCCCGTTTAAAAGTACCCTTCAATCGTCAGGCAATATGCTGTGCTTGAGAAGACCTGTTGAGTTAAGTGAAATTGTTGTTGTGGCTGATGCCAGTGCAACCTGAGTGGCACCCATGCTGGTGGCACATAAACAGCACCATTCTAGTGTGGCCAATGCCAGTGCCACCTGATTGGTTCCCATGCTGGTGGCACATAAAAAGCACCATTCGAGTGTGACCAATGCCAATGCAAGTGGCACGTAAAAAGCACCATTCAAGCATGGTTGATGCTAGTGCTGCCTTACAGGCTCCTGTGCCAGTGGAATGTAAAGAGCACCATTCGAGCATGGTCAATGTCAGTGCCACATGATTGGCTCCCATGCTGGTGGCACGTAAAATGCACCCACTACACTCTCGGAGTGGTTGGCATTAGGAAGGGCATCCAGTAGTAGAAACATTGCCAGATCAGATTGGAGCCTGGTGCAGCCTCCCAGCTTGCCAATCCTCAGTCAAATCGTTCAACCCATGCCAGCATGGAAAGCGGACGTTAAAACGATGATGGTGATGATGATGAATAGCACAAGAGCTGACACCATGTAATTTGCAAAGACTAAGCATCCCCTTCACTAAGGGAAGGTATAGTAAGCAGAGAGACAGCTTTACTCTGTTACTTGTTTCAGTCATTTGACTGCGGCCATGCTGGAGCACCGCCTTTAGTCGAGCAAATCGAACCTGGGACTTATTCTTTGTAAGCCCAGTACTTATTCTATCGGTCTCTTTTGCCAAACCGCTAAGTGACGGGAACGTAAACACACCAGCATCGGTTGTCAAGCAATGCTAGGGGGACAAACACAGACACACAAACATATACACACACACTTATATATATATACATATATACGACAGGCTTCTTTCAGTTTCCGTCTACCAAATCCACTCACAAGGCATTGGTCAGCCCGGGGCTATAGCAGAAGACACTTGCCCAAGATGCCACACAGTGGGACTGAACCCTGAACCATGTGGTTGGTTAGCAAGCTACTTACCACAGCCACTCCTGTGTACTAGCTTTATAGCTAGTGTTGAGATTTTGAAGTGTGTGAGGAACAGGAACCTGTTTCTTGCTCTTGAGGAGATACACAGCTATTTCACTATCTACATGGTCTGATCAATAAATATCCAGACTGTTGCAATAGTAATGTTGCTAAAGCACACAGAGTGAAGCCGCTTGACACAGATTGACCTTGGACCTTCCCCTGCAGACCCTCCTTGCAAATACCAATCTCAATGATCTTAGTAAATATCTGATCAAATCTTTCCCTTTGGGTAAAACAACACCCTGACAGCCCTTCCCTGTAGGTACCAGTCACATTAACATCCACTCTCTGAGTGGTTGGCGTTAGGAAGGGCATCCAGCTGTAGAAACTCTGCCAGATCAAGATTGAAACCTGGTGCTGCCATCTGGTTTGCCAGCCCTCAGTCAAATCGTCCAACCCATGCTAGCATGGAAAGCGGACGTTAAATGATGATGACGATGATGACTAAGCACCTGTTTAAACCCTTTCTTTTAGTGTCACAGTTCAATGAAGGACCTCTCTCCGAGCCTCAATCGCTCCGACTTCACAACACTGGGGACTGGGAAAACCTGCAAAGGTCCTGAGTAATGCCTATGAAAATCTTACACAAACAGAACTCCCTTTTTCCCTCTCCCCACCACTCGCCGTCAAAAGCTGAAACCAAAGTCGACCCTGAACTTCAGTAAAGCTGTGTGTTATGGTTATAAATTGGAATGTTTACGGTAAAGTTGACAGTCAACACATTCTTTTGTTGTTGACAGAGCTTTGTTTAAATTAAGGATGACATCAAGCACTCACCAAGGACGTTTTGAAAGGTCACATGTGTATCCGTGTTTCACAAGTGTTTAGTTCAGGGCTGACACCTGAGAATCATCTTAAATGTCACAGATATTCCTTTACGCAACAAATAATATTCCAGACACCACCAAGACTTTCTACTATCAGCTTATAGACATTCCTTTACACTTGATAATCTAACGCTAAACATTTTGTGGGGGAGGGGATGTCGTAACAAGATTTTGGAATTGTTTGAAAAAAAAATTATTAAAAAAAAAATATATCTTCAAGAATATTCTGGAAGACTGTACATCCGTTCTTTATGACTAATTTTTCTCCAAGGTTTACAGATGGCATCAAACATTTACCACATGTGTTCTTCAGATTTATCTTTAAAATATAAATGGTGGTGGTGGTGGTGGTTGCAGCGGTGGTGGTGGTGGTGGTGGAGGAGGTCGTGGGTGGCAGTTGGGTGTGGTGTTTAGTCTTGCAATCATATTGGGTCGTTGTGACACAAGTGAAGATCCGGACTTTGTGTATAAGCTTAATAAACGCAGACGCTGTAAATATCTATCATATTATCATAAACCTCGAGGAACAAGAAAGGGAGCTGCTCTCAGCGCTGACAGTCAATGAAGCACTTATCGATTTTACAGCGCTGCCCCCGCTTATCATATCATGCCCAGGAAACTTCTTCATCACCCTATGGTCAATTCTAAAAATCCAAATAAAATAATCTTTTCTAACATAGGCACAGGGCCAATAATTTTAGAGGAGGAAAATTCATTTATGCTGACCCCTTAGTGCTCAACTTATATTTTCAACCCTAAAAAAATGGAAGGTGAGTTTGACCCCAGCAGGATTTGAGCTCAGAATGTAAGGAACTGTAAGAAATTCCACTAAACAATTTGTCTGATGTGCTAAAAAGTCAGCCATCTTGCTACCTTAACTCTTTAAAGATCCTCCCCACACCTTCAGTCATAAATGCCTATAGGATTGCACCTAGAAAGTTCCCCTCTGAGGCACAAGTCCGGAGGGGCCTCCCCTCTTCATGCTACCAATGTTATCCAAGGGAAAGGCAAAGGCCGATACAGCTCGGCACCAATGATGTCGCAACTCATTCCTATAGATGAGTGAACTGGAGCAAAGTGAAATAAAGTGTCTTGCTCAAGAACACAATGCAGCCCGATCCAGGAATTGAACTCACTATTTCATGATTCTTTTCTACTCTAGGCACAAGGCCTAAAATTTTTGGGGAGTGGGGCCAGTCGATTAGATCGACCCCAGTACGCAACTGGTACTTAGTGTATTGACCCTGAAAGGATAAAAGGTAAAGTCGACCTCGGCAGAATTTGAACTCAGAACGTAAAAACAGACAATATACCCGAACTCACTACTTCATGATTGTGAGCCCGATGCTCTGACCACTGAGCCATGCTTCTTTACTTTAACTTTTTCACATTCAGATTACCTGGTCAAAAGTAGTGCTTGTTTATTACCTCCGCTGTAATAAAGGCAGAGGTATTGTTTCCAGTCATGTTTGTTTGTTTGTCCGTGGACAAGATATCCCAAGAACCACTGGATAGATTCGGATCAAACTTTCAGGGATGTTAGGCCTTATGACTGGCACAAACTGATTAGATTTGGGATTGATCTGGCACTGAACAAGGATTCTGGATTATTTTTCCTGTTTTTTTTCCTGTTTTTTTTTTTAGTTTTGAGAGCGGTTGGGTTCATTTTTAGTATTCTCGTTTGTGAGCAAAGTCAAGTTTATTTCAGATATTCTCATTTTAAAAATCATTTCTGGCTAATCATTGAGAGGACGTTGGTGTTGCCTTGGCGGAGGTTTGTGCTCTCTGAGTGCACTTGTTATTACTAGTATCACCTCTGCCTTTCACCTCCGCCTTAGCGAAGGCAGAGGTATTGCTTTCAATACCTCTGCCTGTTTGTTTGTTTGTCCATGGACAAGATATCTCAAGAGTCGCTGGATGGATTTGAATGAAACTTTCAGAGATGTTTGGCCTCGTGACTGGCACAAACTGATTAGATTTGGGATTGATCTGGTACTGAACAAGGATTCTGGATTATTTTTCCTGATTTTTTTTTACTTAATTTTTCAGAGCATCCAGGTTCCTTTTTAGTATTCTCATTTGTGAGAACATTCGAATTTCTTTCAGATATTCTCATTTTAGAATTCATCTCCAGCTAATCGTTGAGAGGATGTTGGGGTTGCCTTGGCGGAGGTTTGCACTCTCTGAGTGCTCTTCTTGACATTGTTTTGAATCCATCATTCATTGTCATATAGCTTTGAGATTTTAGCGAGGAAACTTAATTTTTAGAATGAAATTGTAGTCTAAACCTAAAACAAGAAGAAATATTTTGGTTGGATATGGCTGGCTTAACTGCTAAAAATAACAAAACAGAAACTTACCATGCTTTTTGTAAATGGTCTGACAAAGGTAAAAATCAATTTATAGAACCACCAATTCCTTGCTAATTGAGAACTCATCATATTTCCAGGATGTAAGGCATTGGTAGCGACACCTAATGGCAAGAGGCGTCGGTTGAGCTCATTAGAAAAGAGGACGTTACAGAGTTTCGAGTTATTGTAGGCCTTCATATGAGAGTAGTGACTCTGTGGCGGAGAGAGTTCGTCTTCGGTCATGTTTTCTGTGGTCAAAGAAGCAAATCTAAAAAGAAAGAAAGGATATCGTAAATATCAAAGATATATAGGCACAGGTGAATGGTGAAGGCGTCTGCTTTGCAACCACATGGCCCTGGGTTAAATCATACTGTGTGGTATCATGGACAAGAATCTTATATTGTAGTTATTGTGTCACATAATGATAATAATAATGATAATAATAATAATAATAATAATAATAATAATAATAATAATAATAATAATAATAACGGCAAAATGCCACTAAACATTTACCCCAGCATGGTAACGAGTCTACCAGCTTGCTGCCATAAATAATAATAATAATAATAATGATAATAATAATATTAATGAGGATTTCAAATTTTGGCACAATGCCGGCAATTTGTAGAGGAGGGGAAATCTATTACATTGGCCACAGTGCTCAACTGGTACTTATTTTATTGAGCCTGAGAAGGACAAAGTAGACTCTGGTGGCACTTGAACTCACATCATAAAGTTGGTTTCAAATTTTGGCACAAGGCCAGCAATTGCAGGGGAAAGGGTACATTGAATTACACTGAGCCCGGTACTTATTTTATCAACCCCGAAAGAATGAAAGACAAAGTCGACCTCTGTAAAATTTGAACTCAGATTGTAAAGTCTGAGAAAATACCGCTAAGCATTTCACTCAGTGTGCCAACAGATCCCCACCTTAATCAGTTGGAAAATATGGAGAATTAATAGAAAAAAAAAGTGCATTAAGAAATCATTGTACAGGCGCAGGTGTGGTTGTGTAGTAAGTGTTTAGGGTGGCGAGCCGGCAGAATCGTTAACATGCTGGGCAAAATGCTTAGTGGTGTCTCGTAGGTCTTTATGTTGTGACTTCTGTCTTCCTCTCTTTCTCTCTCTCTCTCTCTCTCTCTCTCTATATATATATATATATATGTCTCACTCACTTTTTCTCTCTCTCTGTGTCCCTCTCTTTCTATCTCTCTCTCTATATATATATATACATGTCTCTCTCTCTTTCTCTCTCTCTCTCTATATATATATATATGTCTCACTATCTTTCTCTCTCTCTGTATGTGTCCCTCTCTTTCTATCTCACTCTCATTATATATATATATATATCTGTATGTGTCTCTCTTTTTCTCTCTCTCTCTGTATGTGTCTTTCTCTGTCTCTCTCTCTCTCTCTCATTGTCATACTGAATTGATAGGGAAAGGGGAAGGAGGATAAAAGAGAAGAGGGAAAATAGTTAAAAAGGGAAAGCAGTATTATTAGATGGTAATGGGGAGGAGGAGGGGAAAAGGAGAAGAAGATGAGGGGGAAAAACAAGAAAGAAATTAGGGAGGGAGAGAAGAGAGAAAAGGAAGGAAGGAGAAAGGAAAACAAACAAGGAAGATGAAGATGAAAGAGAGAGAAAAGAAAGGAAAACAGGGAGAGAAGTGAGAGACAACATTATAAACAAAAAGGGGAGATAACAAAGCAGAAAGACAGGAGGAGGAGGGAGAACGTAGGAGGAGGAGGAGGAGACAAAGAGAGAGGGTAAGAGAAATATATAGGGGGAAGGTGGGGGTGGGGAACTAAGCCCTTAATAACAGGAAATCCCTTGTTTTGTTTATTATTATTATTATTATTATTATTATTATTATTATTATTATTATTGTGAATTTCTTTCTGTTTTTTTTTTGTCGTTTTTTAAATGAAAGCCATTTTTTTGGTGTTGTTTTCTTTCCCCATCCCCTGTGCAATAAACAAATGGCCCTTTATTTCATAAACAGCTCCAGTGTCCAGGGTACGGTTACTTACTTATAGACAACACATCAAGATATTGGCAACTCAAGAACGGTGAGACTTTAGTCTTTGAGGTTTAACTGTCAACAGAATTAGATGCAGAGCTTTTTCCTGTTTAAATCTTGCTGCCTTTTTTTTGCTCTCTGACAATATTATTTTTCATGATTTTACATTTTTATTGTTTTTAAATTCTTTTTGTTTTTGTCTGTTTTTATTTCCTTAATTTTATTATTATTATTATTATTATTGTTGATGTTAATATTTCTCTCCTCCTCCTTCTTCTTAGTATTATTATCATTATTATTATTATTATTATTATTATTATTATTATTATTATTATATCATAAAATCCAATAAAATAAATTGTAGATAGTTACTGTTGTTGTTGTTATTATTATTATTATTATTATTATAATTACTATTATTATTATTATTATTATTTGGTAGAAACGTTGCTGTGCCGGGTGAAATGCTTAGCGGTATTTCGTCTGCTGCTATGTTCTGAGGTCAAATTCTGCTGAGGTTGACTTTGCCTTTCATCCTTTCAGAGTCAATAAATTAAGTACCAGTTGTGTACTAGAGTCGATCTAATTGACTGGCCCACTCACCCATAAATTTTGGGCCTTGTGTCTAGAGTAGAAATCGTCGGCGTCGGCGTCATTATTATTATTAATATTATTATTATTATTATTAAGGCAGTGAGCTGGCAGAATTGTTAGCACGATGGACAAAATGCTAAGCTGTATTTCATCTGTCTTTACGTTCTGAGTTCAAATTCCGGCGAGGTTGACTTTGCCTTGCATCTTTTCAGGATAAATTAAGTACCAGTGAAATATTATTATTAATTATGTTATTATTATTATTATTGAGTGAGCAAGCAGAGCATGCCATCGAAGTGACACTGGGGTAAAATATACGAAGCCCAGTATACCCATCATGACTACCCGTCTGATAAGGGTACACCAGGCACATGCATCACAACCATATGTGCGCAACATGGTGATCTCATATCAAGATAAACAGCACATGACCTTGCAGGTGGGGCCCAGTTAGAATTTTCTTCAGATCGAGTAACCCATCCCGCTCAAAAGGTCCCTGAATAAGGCTTGTTTAAGGATGTTGAACGAAACACCCATGTTTCCAGAGGTGAATTATTCAAACCCCAAAGAATCCTTCTCAACACATGGCTATGATGCTCCCCCACTACTTCTGCTCGTGATCAGAGATGCACATATCGTCAGCCACTAAGGGACATGCTCAACTGGTTAAGGTCAAACAACTGACAAGCAAATCTGTGATATTGAGCAGAATATTTGCTGTAGCCCATCTTTTATACCAAGACAAAACAATGTACATGATAACACTTCCAATCAGTTAAGATCAGAAGCCATGAGAGCCACTGCCTGGTACTGCATCAGGGCATTTATTATTATTATTATTATTATTATTATTATTATTATTATCATTATTATTATTATTATTATTATCATTATCATTATTATTATTATTATTATTATTAGCTAAGGTAGTGAGCTGGCAGAATCATTAGCACACTGGATGAAATGCTTAGCAGTATTTCACCCATCGCTACATTCTGAGTTCAAATTCTGCCGAGGTTGACTTTACCTTTCATCCTTTCAGAGTCAATGAAATAAGTACCAGTTATACACTGGGTTCAATGTAATTGACTAGCCCCCCCCCCTCCAGCAGAAAGAATTATTATTATTATTATAATTATTATTATTATTATCATTATTATTATTATCATCATCATTAGAGCACCAGGAGAAATGCTTTGCATTATTTTTCCCTAATTCTTTAACCAAACAGTTTCATTCAGAAGGCATTAGTTGGCCCCAGGGGCTATAATAGAAGACACTCGCCCAAGGTCCTGCAGAGTAGGATTGAACCCAAACACGACATGGTTACAAAGTAAGCTTCTTAACCACACAGCCATGATCGCATCTATAATCTTGGTTAAAAATGCCAAAGAACACTGGCAATGGATGGGATTGAACTCACGATCTCCAGTTAAAATGTACCAAGATTTATCTACCTAGTCACCCTGGAATCACCAAAAGTAATAATAATGTGCTGCACAATAAATAGATTTAAGCAAAAGGCTGAGTGCAGTAAAAGAAAAAATAAATGAATAAATAAAATTTCAAAAAATAAAATAAATAAATTTAAAAAATGCCCTTCAGGTATTTCAAAGCTGTTTTGTCATATCAGAAACTCCCCGGCTTTGCATTATCAATCTGAGAGCTACTCTGTCTTTAATCATGATAACGAGTTTCTCAATTAGATAAGGTGATGCTTTTCAAGCAAGTTCACAGTTAAGTGCCTATTACGAGACTGAGGCCTTCGTTAAGTTTAGAGACTCAAGGCTAATTACTTAACATTACTTGTTGAAGACTTTATGTCTAATTAAACATACCCGGAAGGAAACCGAGTTTGTTCGGTTTATTTATGCAGATATTTATTTATTTATTTATTTCATTTGTTTCAAGATGGAGGTGACTTACCTGTGTGACTCAGAAGACACTACGACAACTCTGGCAGGTTTCGAACTAATCAGAACATCTTTCAACAACATCGTCAGGTAGAAGTGAGCTAAGTGGTTTACTTGGAACACGGTTTCGATGTTATCTTCGGTAAGAACATGTGGTAGTCCGAACACACCAGCATTGAGGATCAAAATGTGTAGGGGCCTATGAAAGAAAGCAAAGAGGAAAAAATCGTTTTCTTCATGCACCTGTGCAGCTATATATACATGCATATATAACAGTGGCAGATGTGTTTTATACATAGGTGCAGGCATGGCTGTGTGGTAACTTGCTTCCCAATTACATGGTTCTGGGTTCAGTCCCACTTCATGGCACCATGGGCAAGTGTCTTCTAATATAGCCTCAGGCTGACCAAAGCCTTGTGAGTGGATTTGGTACAGAGAAACTGAAAGAAGTCTATCATAGACGTGTATGTGTATGTGTGTGTGTGTGTGTGTATTTGTGTGTTTGTCCTCCTCCCCACCATTGCTTGACAACCAATGTTGGTGACTGCTGGCCACACGTAAAAAGCACTCTGTCCACTCTGCAAAGTGGTTGGCATTAGGAAGGGCAGCCAACCACAGACACCATATCAAGTCAGTCAATAGAGCTTGGCTTTATTGCCCACCCCAGGCCATCATCAAAACCAGATGTGGAATGATGATGCTTAGGCGCAGACGTGGCTGTGTGGTAAGACGTTTGCTGCCCAACTACATGGTTCCAGGTTCAATCCCACTGCATGATCTCTCGGACAGACCAAAGTCTTGTGGGCAGATTTTGGAAGACAGAAACTGAAAGAAGTCCATTATGTGTGTATGTGTGAGTGTGAGTGTGTGTGTATGTGTGTGTATTTGTGTGTTTGTGTTTGTCCCCCCACCGTTGCTTAACAACCGATGTTGGTGTGTTTATGTCTCCATAACTTAGCGGTTCAGCAAAGAGATCAATGGAATAAGTACTAGGCTAACAAAGAATAAGTCCTGGGGTCGATTTGTTCAACTAAAGGTAGTGCTCCAGCATGGTCGCAGTCCAATGAGTGAAACATGTAAAAGAATAAAACAATATATCTTTTATCTTTTACTTGTTCAGTGGCCATGCTGGAGCACCACCTTGAAGGGTTTTAATAGAACAAATTGATCCCAGGACTTATTTTTCTTTAAAGCCTAGTACTTATTTTATTGGTCACTTTTGCCAAGCCACTAAGTTACAGGGATATAAACACACCAACACCGGTTGTTGATTGATGGCAGTGGTGAAGGACAAACACAAACTCAAAGACACACACACACATACATACATATAATGGGCTTCTTTCAGTTTCTGTCTACCAAGATCTGCTCACAAGGCTTTGGTCTGTCTGAAATATTATGCAGTGTTCGTTTCGTGAGCATAATTTTATTAATTTTTTTTGGTGGAGGAATATTTCCCAAAGAAATATTCCAACATCAGGTGATCACCAATGCTTCAAACCATTTAGGACCTACCTCCTTCGACTTCTTTCCATTGGTGCTACAGCAAATTCAACCAATCAAAGCTGGTTGCAGATTAATACAAACAGCAGCTTCTGCCCAGCAGGGTTGCATACCATTTGCAATTCAGCCAGTGGAAGGACATGGGGTGACCAATACATTGCGAATGGCTCCTAGTTCCTCACTTCAACTTAGCATCAACGCAATTGATACCATGAATAATTCTTTCTTGTTCCAGCTAGCACAAACCAACTAGCTTATCACGGCTTACAACTTCTCATTCATGCTTACATAGGTTACTTCAGCTTCCCTGATCACATACATTCACATACATACATACCCTACATACACATACAGACCTCAACTCTCACTACAGCTCTGCAATTGTGGAGGCATTTGGCCTAATGTGTGTGTTTGATTGTGTATTGTTGTTTTGACAATCTGTCATTTTTATAAATATTATTCTCAATATTCTGTGAAAACTTGTCTGGTCATGGAAGAAAGATTATGTTATTGTGTGCACGTGCATGAACATGTCATCATCATCGTGAGCAGTGGACTCACGGTCGAGAGATCACAGGTTTGAATCACAAACCAGGCGATGTGTGTGTTTATGAGCAAAACACCTAAGCTCCACACGGCTCCGGCAGAAGGTAATGGCGAACTTCTGCTGACTCTTTTGCCACAACTTTCTCTCACTCTTTCCTCCTGCATCTTGCAGCTCACCTGCGATGGACCAACGTCCTGTCCAGGTGGGGAACCTATACACCAAGGAAACTGAGAAACCAACCCTTATGAGCCAGGCATGGCTCGAGAAGGAAAGAAACAGCTCTGCAATTGGACACTTATCCTTGTTGCTACTTACTAGCACTTCTTCTTTAACAAATAAATCACAAAGTTATAAATTCTTTTCTATTCTAGGCACAAGACCCGAAATTTTTGGGGAGGGGGGGGCAGTCGATTAGATCAACCCCAGTATGCAACTGGTACTTAATTTATCAACTCCGAAAGGATCAAAGGCAAAGTCAACCCCAGTACCTGCGTGTGTTTTTTTTTTAAAGTCTGATACTTATTCTATCGGTCTTATTTTGCCACACCGCTAAGTTACAGGGATATAAACCCACCAATACAAGCTGTCAAGCAGTGGTGGGAGACTAACACAAAACACACACACACATATATATATTCTTTTATTCTTTTACTTGTTTCAGTCATTTGACTGCAGCCATGCTGGAGCACCAGCTTAAAGAGTTTTAGTCTAAGAAATCAACCTCAGATCTCATTCTTTGTAAACCTGGTACTTATTCTATCAGTCTTATTTGCCAAACTGCTAGGTTACTGGGATGTAAACCCACCAAAACAAGCTATCAAGCAGTGGTGGAAGACTAACTCAAAAAACACGCACACACACACACACACAATATACAATGGATTTCTTTCAGTTTCCGTCTACCAAATCCACTCACAAGGCTTTGGTCGGCTCGAAGCTATAGTAGAAGACAGTTGCCGATGGTGCCATGCAGTGGGACTGAACCCAGAACCATGTGGTTTGGAAGTAAGCTTGTTACCACATGGCCACGGTGCATGTCAGTCAATAAATGGTGGTAAAATCAGCTTCTTAATTGGAAATAGATTAAAGACCAGAGGGGCATGGCTAGAAAGTCTTTGATCATAGGTCAAATGTATCAGAGGTGATCAGAGGTCAAACAACAACAGCCATAACAAGAAGAACTAAGACAACAACAACAACAACAAGCATAACATGACACTGGAAATTGTGTAAAGATGCCAAAATTTACCATTTCCGACATTTGTAGGTTTCAGAAAAATATCGAACACTTTTCAAAGATGCCAGGTCTAAAGGCATTACTTCGACTTTGGCTATTGGCCTCTCATCAAGAATCTTCTGACATGCTTCATTAGCAGACTCCACGTTGCGGCAAGCTAATATTACAAAGGCACCATGTAAAGCCAGAGAACGTGCTGTTTCAAAACCTGAAAAAATATGCAAAAAACGAAACATAATTATAGTAATAATAATAATAATAATAATAATAATAATAATAAATGTGGGGCAATTAAAAAAAGAAACAGAGAGCCTAATTGTAGCAGCCCAAGATCAAGCAATAAAAACAAACAACTTGAGTAAAATATATGTGGAGAGAATGTGCCAGAAAAATGTAGAGCCTGTGGAACTTGGAGTGGGACAGTGGCACACACATTGTGGCAGATTGCTCCAAGTTGGTACAGGAAGAATATAAGAAATGGAGGCATGACCAGGTTGTAAAAGTTTTACACAGGAAACTGTGCCAGAAATGGGGATTTGAAGCTGGAAACACATGGTAGAATCATCGAGTCGAAAGAGTGCTGGAGTCAGAGAAATGTAAGATTTTGTGGGACTTTGCTATTCAAACAGACAAGAAGTTAGAAAACAAGAGACCAGACATAATGATTGTGGATAGGGAAAAGCAAAGTTGTTTATTTATTGACCCTTCATGCCTGTTTGATTCCAGGATCATAAAGAAAGAGGAAGAAAAACAAAAAAAAAATACGATCCCTTAAAATTTGAAATAGGAAAAATTTGGAACATGCGAACAGTAAAGGTCGTTGCTATAGTAATTGGTTCACTGGGAACAGTAAGCCAAGATGTAGACAAATGGCTGAAGGAGATTGAAACAAGATACCCGGTAGAGCTCCTAGAGAAAGTTTGCCTCTTAGGGACAGCAAGGATTATCAGGAGGATCCTAAGCACTTGAAAGACTGCTGAAAACTTGTGGATACCTAAGGTTACCGGTAGTAACACGCCATCCACATAAACCCTACAAGGAATAAGACCAAACCTGAGCCAAATCAAAATAAATGCAAAAGATTGTTTTAACTGGTATGTCACATGGTCAGCCCAAGGCTATAGTAGAAGACACTTGCCCAAGGTGCCACACAGTGGGACTGAACCCTGAACCATGTGGTTGGTAAGCAAGCTACTTACCACACAGCCACTATATATATATAATTATCACCATTATAATCATTGAATATCTGCTTCTTGTGCTGGCATGGGTTGGAAGGTCTGATAGGATCTCAAGAGTGTCAGGACTGCATCAAACTCCAATGTCTGCTTTGGCATGGTTTCTGGGGCCAGATGCTCTTCCTAATGCCTAAGACTTTACAGAATGTATCGGGTGCTCTTTCATGGTAGCAGAACAACTAAATTCACCAAGTAATTTGCAAGACAAAGAAATGAAAATACGTGCCCTTGGCAGTGAATTAATACTTCTGGTTGAACCCCAAATCACTCTGAACCATAAAGATCTCAATTCGGTACATCATGACTGATTTAACATTCATTTGCGAAGCTTGCATGGTTCAGAGAAAATGCATTGAGGCAAATTTTCTCAGGCCAGATGCCTTCACTGTTGCCCACCCTTCCATGGCTATAGGGGAACATTTCCCCATAACCAGACATGTTTTACACAAAAGAATTGAAACAAACGACAATGCTTGTATAATAGAGATGCTTTTGCAATCATCATGTGATGTGAAGATAGACACACACACACACACACACACACACACACACACACACACACACTGACAATATACATACGGACAACCGGCTTCCATGCCAGTGGCACTTAAAAGGCACCATCTGAGCGTGATCATTGCCGGAGCGGCTACCTGGCCTCCGTGCCGGTGGCACGCAAAAGACACCATTCGAGCGTGATTGTTACCAGTGTCGCCTTACTGGCACCTGTGCCGGTGGCATGTGTAAAAGATTCGAGCGAGGACGTTGCCAGTACCGCCTGACTGGCCCCGTGCCGGCAGCACGTAAAAGCACCCACTACACTCTTGGAGTGGTTGGCGTTAGGAAGGGCATCCAACTGTAGAAACTCTGCCAGATCAAGATTGAAGCCTGGTGCAGCCATCTTGGTTCGCCAGCCCTCAGTCAAAATCGTCCAACCCATGCTAGCATGGAAAGCGGACGTTAAACGACGACGATGATGATGATGATGACATGCACGTGCACACAATAACATAATCTTTCTTCCATGACCAGACAAGTTTTCACAGAATATTGAGAATAATATTCATAACAATGACAGATTGTCAAAACAACAATACACAAACACACACACACATTACATACATACATACATATACTCTTTACTCTTTTACTTGTTTCAGTCATTTGACTGTGGCCATGCTGGAGCACCGCCTTTAGTCGATCGAGCAAATCGATCCCAGGACTTGTTCTTTGTAAGCCTAGTATTTATTCTCTCGGTCTCTTTTGCCGCACCGCTAAGTTACAGGGACGTAAACACACCAGCATCGGTTGTTGAGCGATGTTGGGGGGACAAACACAGACACACAAACATATACACACACATACATACACACACACACACACACACACACACACATACACATATATATATGTATATATATATGTATATATATATATATACACACACATATATACGACGGGCTTGTTTCAGTTTCCTTCTACCAAATCCACTGACAAGGCTTTGGTTGGCCCAAGGTGCCACACAGTGGGACTGAACCCAGAACCATGTGGTTTGTAAGCAAGCTACTTACCACACAGCCACTCCTATGCCATATATATATATATATATATATATATATATATATAGAGAGAGAGAGAGAGAGAGAGAGAGAGAGAGAAAGACTTCTTCATCTACATACACATGCATATATATATATATATAGCTAGATAGATAGATATATGGATATGTATGTATGTATGTATGTATAAATATATGATAGGCTTCCACACAGTTTCTGCCTAAGAAACCCTCTCCCAAAACTTCATTTAACTCAGAGTTATAGTAGAAGACATTTGCCAAAATTGCCATACACTGAGACCGAACTCATAACCCTACATGGGGAGCAAGTATCTTCAACACACACGTGTGCACGAACGCATGCACGTGCACACACAGCCATGCTCGCATCAATAAAAATCGTCAATTCCTATTTTAATTTCCAGAAAGATCTGAGACCAATTCTCGTATTTTGTTCAACAATTCCAGAACAAACAGCCAAGGACAGTATGAAGTACCTCCTTCTCTGCCCATCCACCCTCATTTCATTCTAATTTAATACAACATCCTTTTGATAGCAACACAGATGACTGCACAGGGGAGAGAGGGTATCGGGGTATGATAGGGTACAGTGAAACACGAACTGACAAAGAGGACGGCAGCCAGTAAATGCAGACGTTTGAGGAGTATTGAAACAATGTCTGTTTGTTTGTTTGTTTGCGTGTGTGTGTGTGTCTGTGTCTGTGTGTGTGTGATAGCATGTGTGCGCTTATCAATAGCAATACCAAAATAACAAAATATCCCTATAGATTCACTATTATTGACACTGTTCGCATCACATAACACATACAGAGCCCATGTGTATATATGTGTGTATATGTATGTATGTATATATGTATGTATGTATGTATATCTGTCTATTAGCCCACATGTTTATGTCTAGAAATATATACAGTATCATCAATAACAAACACACTCATATATATATATATATATGTATATATATATATATATATATATATATATATATATTATATATATATATAGATATATATGTTATATATTATATATTTGTAATTATTGATATCCATGGCTGTGTAGTAAGAAGTTTGCTTCCCAACCACATGGTTCTGGGTTCAATTCCAATGCATGGCAGCTTGGGGTAGTGTCTTCTACTATGACCCCGAGCCAATGCAAGTTTTGCATGTGGATTTGGTAGATGGAAACTGAAGAAATCTTGTCATATATATGTGTGTGCATGTGTG
Organism: Octopus sinensis; assembly: GCF_006345805.1. Classification (NCBI taxonomy): domain Eukaryota; kingdom Metazoa; phylum Mollusca; class Cephalopoda; order Octopoda; family Octopodidae; genus Octopus; species Octopus sinensis. Next base: position 50,967,265 of record NC_043013.1, on the reverse strand, counting down.
TGTGTGGTGTGTGTGTATATGTATAGAAGGTTGAAAAGTAACCCATAAGTTGATATGCATAAGGAAAATATGACAAGGTAGAAAATGCTAAACTAATTTTATCATGAAGAACATTTTAGTACCAGTTTCTGACTTTTAAACTTTTTCAACTTGGAGTAAAGCATGAAAAACATTTAAATTGTGAAAAAATTAAATGAAATGTTTTTTAAAAATATTTCCAGAGATTTCAAATGCAAGGGACATTTTCCTTTTTTCTGCTTGTCTCTGTCTCTCTGTTTTACTCATGAGTACATATATATATATATATATACACACACAATGGGCTTCTTTCAGTTTCCCTATTCCAAATCCACTCACAAGTCTTTGATCAGCCCCAAGGTATAGTAAAAGACATTTGCCCAAGGTGTCAAGTAGTGGGACTGAACCCAGAACGACATTATTGCAAATACAATACACACATATACATATATATAAATATACATATATATATATATATATATATATATATATATATATATATATATATATATATGATTTTATTCAACCTATTCCCCACTCAGATTCACACACTTATTGCAGCAGTCCTTCAGTTTTTCTAAGCCCTGTAAACAAATTCAGAAGGCTGGGCCTCCAACCAGGCCTTTTGCGATACCCTTAAAGCCAGGAACTTTTCAGCAACCCCCATATAAATACACACACACACACACACACACACACACACATATATACACACACATACGTGTTTAGCTGAGGGAGCAGACATCGGGTGTATCCTGTGACTTCATACAATGAATTGCTGCAAGGCAGACTTTTAGGTTTCTGTAAACAAATTGGCACCATTTTGGTGGTTCAAAGACTTTTTTACTCTTGGAACTCTTAATGGATACTGTTGCTCTCTTTTGTTTGTCTCTACTATCTGACCCCTGCTTCACACACACTCTCACATGCACACATCTACTTTCAAACACACACACATCTATTTATCTTATCTGTGTGTGTGTGTGTGTGCGTATGTGAACATGGGCATGTATGTGTGTATGATTGTGTGTGTGTCTGTAAATGCATATGTATTTACAATGAAACATATATACACACACATGTATATATGTATTATATACATATATATACATATATATATAAATATATATATATAAATATATATATATATACATATATATACATACATATATATATACATACATATATATAAATATATATATATACATATATATACATACATATATATATACATACATATATATATACATACATATATATATATATACATACATATATATATATAACATACATATATATATGTATATACATATATATACATACATATATATATATATATATATATATATACACATACATGTATGTATAAATAAATATATATATGGCTGTGTATATCAAAGTACATGAACACATAAATATATAGGATACATCCCCTTATCTATGACTGTGTATATATCGAAGTACAAACATGCATACACACATACAGAAACAGATACAGTGTTTGTATGTGTATTAATGCTGTCAAGTCTGTATGGATATACACAAATATATATATATATATATATATATATATATATATATATATATATATATACATATACACATTTAAAGATAAATTAATACGCATGTATAGTAGTACGTCGGTTTTCGAACAACTCTGATCTCGAAGCATCGGATGTGGCATGCAAGAGAGACGTTTGCGTTGGTATGGTCACTCCCTTAGGAATGAGGACTGAGGTTCGAAATTTCCCCAAGACACCTGATGAAGGCTGGGGGGTATATCAGCCGAAATGTGTTAACAACAAACAAGATGAGGTCAGAAATATTAAATTTCTAAATATCTCATAGAGATATGTACGGTGGTGGGTCAATAGAGTGGTTGTATACTCTAAACTTAATGTGACAGTAAGGGAATTACACCACCGCTGTTTAGCCCTAGGAAGCATCGACGCCTCCTGTTGGCCTTGATACATTTCCTGCGTCCTTATATACTTATATTTATATATTTATATATATGCTTCCTAGGGCTAAACAGCGGTGGTTTAATTCCCTTACTGTCACATTAATTTGACAGTATACAACCACTCTAAGATGAGGTCAAATATCCATCAAATGTAAATAATGTAAATAACATGCAAATATAATGCTGTAACAGTATACTGGAATAAAGTATGAAACCATTAATTTATCATAAATAAACTAAGTTATATACAAGTGTCATGTTTTCAACTTTATCTTCTCTCAGATCAGTTGAAGAGCTGTTTATATTTTGGTTCCAGAGAATTACTGTGCAGGATGTAAGAACTTGTGTTTCTGGTTGTCATGTTTTGTGTCTCAAGAATCAGCCACCAAATTGGTGCAGTTCCTCAATGGTTTCCTTGTCACCCTTTCTTAGATTTGATGACCAGATCTTATGCATGTCATTACAGGCTGACCAGGCCATACCCTTTCTAGTTATCAAAGAAGCTTGAGAGGCGGTTGGATGGAACCTACACTCGCCTCCTTATGAGAGCTCAAAATCTCTCGTGGAAGCGTCATCCAACCAAAGTACAAATATATGGGAAACTACCACCTGTGTCATCTCTTGTGAAAGGTAGGAGAGTCCAGTTTGCTGGACATTGTTGTAGAGCTGAAAAAGAGGTAATTTCTACTCTTCTCCTCTGGAAGCCATCTACTCGCGATACCAGAGGGCGCACACTCTCCTACCCTGATGTAATCTCCCGGGATACAGGCATCCAGCAACAGGGCCTCCGTAATGCCATGATGGACCGTGAAGTCTGGCGTAGCATGGTAAATTCCATTGTCTCGACCACGGTCGAACAATGGTGATGATGATGTCACCCTTTCAACTAACTGACAAGCAGATGAAAGTTCACCATTCCTTTCATCTTTCTAGAATTTTTCCATTTAGATAATTCTTAAAATGTTTCATAAAGGTAACACAACCATTAAATAATGGTAGACATATATCAGGTATGGGTAATGTATGCTCATTAAGGTGGTGTAACGAGATGACATGATCTCTCTGCATAACTGCCATCATAACAGAAGCAATTCTTCATAAGTTTGTGCTAAGAGACTGTGGTATTTTCATTTGTTTGCAATATTTTATAATCAATAATAATTATTGGGTCTAGCTGACTTATGCTTGTCTGGCCCCCGAGTCTACAACACCCATTATATACAGCGGCCTTGCATCGAAAGGGAATTGGGTTAATATTCCCGAACTCAGAGAGCACCTGTCCGGTGGCAGGAATGTGGCGTGCTCCTAGCAGCACGTCCGTCATCGAAGCCAGCAACCGGGCAAAGCAGCAGCAGTGCAAGTGAGCCCGGAGACATTACCGGGAGCCCCGAGAAGAGTTCTCTCTTCTTCGTAAAGGACCACGTCCGTGGAATAGGCTTGTCTGGAGATACCGATATGGTGCTTGTAGAGCGGTGCGTCAGGTTATTATATACAGGGCAAGTTTTTGATACATTTTAAAATATAGAAACACCATAAACACCATTAAATATGGTGTATTCAAACTTGAGATCTCATCTGGAGTCTTGCAATGGAGAAGACTGCCAGCATGGGTTTGAAGTGACTTCTTGAGGCACTGATCCTTAACCATAGATCCTCTTCTAGTTGTCGACCCTTGCTTCAAACTTTCAAATGGCAAACTATTCAATGATAAGATATGTTTTCAATTTCTTTATGACAGGCATCAACATTGATAGTGCCACAAAGTTATGAAGGACTACACTATCCAATGTGCCCTTCTTTTTTTAAAAAAAGGATAGTGTTGTTTGAAAGAAATTTACCTGTTACTTCTTGCATGATGAGCACTGGCTGACCTCAATGAAGGATTGAGCAAGAGGACTGAGATAACTGAGTTGATTAAGTTACAGACCAATAATAGCGTGGCCAGTAGCTCATGTCCTATCCACAGCTCCATGCTGGTTTTATTTCCATGGGACCTAATGCTCAATGGTTCCATATGTACCTAGTTTGTCATAGGTACCTCAGAGTGGTACCAATGTTAGCACAAACTGCAAAGTGAAATCAATGACTAATTTATTTGGTTTACACAACAGAGATCCGTTTCTTGAATAAATTACTCAAACTGGATTGATGAGTGTGCAAAGAACCAGCTCATAGGTACCTCAGAGTGGTACCCTTCACCAATGTTAGCACAAACTGCAAGGTGAAATCAATAACTAATTTATTGGTTTACACAACAGAGATCCGTTTCTTGAATAAATTACTCAAACTGGATTGATGAGTGTGCAAAGAACCAGCTCATAGGTACCTCAGAGTGGTACCCTTCACCAATGTTAGCACAAACTGCAAGGTGAAATCAATAACTAATTTATTGGTTTACACTACAGAGATCTGTTTCTTGAATAAATTACTCAAACTGGATTGATGAGTGTGCAAAGTACCAGCTCAATGAAGTCTTAGGAACCCACAAAGACACAGACTTGTTTAATTTCTGGAGAAAAGGATATCTTAGAGCTTTGGATAGATCACAATCTAAGAATAGATTTATGTGTTAACAGCTGAAATCTAATCCTGAATAAGGTTCCCTGTATTGTTAATTGTTGTCCATAAATTTGTTTAAAGCAATTTTGTGTTTGGTGTCTAAGGTTACGTGTACACATATTTTGTACTTGATGTTGGCAAAATGTTTATTGACTTTTTTTTCCATAGTTAAAGGTCGCACAAATCACCTGCTATTCTGTGATGTCTTAATCTGGCAGAACTATTAAGGCATTGGGAAAAAATGCTTTCTGGCATATGCTCTATCTATTGACCCTCTGAGTTAAAATCCCTGCTGAGGTCAACTTTGCCCTTTAGTCACTTGGGGGAAAGAAAAGAAAGTACCTGACAAATACTGAGAGTGATACAGTTATCTAATGCTCTCCCCTTAAAAATGCTGCTAGCCATCTGCATAAATTAAAAACAATTTTTATTATTATTATTATTATAGGTTCGGGGCTCTGAAAGGGGTCTCAGGGAATAGCGTCCCTACCTTCCTGAGCTAGTTTTCCACCACATTTCTTAAAAATTGTGGTAGAGGCCTTGGTCTCAGGACCATTCATGTTTAGAAACTGAGGTTGAGTGGTAAGCAAGGGCATGCTCCCTGTAGAAAACCCAGCTCCAAAAAAGTCTCATGATAGCAAAGGAGAATGGGCACCAGCCAGCCAGCCAAAAAGTTGGAGTGGGCTGCACCTGCCTACCTCAGTTGCTATGGCATTGAGGTAAATCCAGCCACCCCCGATAACAGGGACAAATGCAGATTTAAAACACTGCATGATTATTATTATTATTATTATTATTGTTGTTGTTATTGAGTGAGAGAGCAGTGCATGCCATCAAAGTGACACTGGGGTAAAATACACGAAGCCCAGTATACCCATCATGACTACCCGTCTGATAAGGGTATACTAGGCAACATGCATCACAACCATGTGTGCGTGGTGGTGGTAGTAGTAGTAGTAGTAGTAAAGCAGCAAGATGGCAGAATCATTAAGATGCTGGACAAAATGATGCTTAAGCATTTTGTCCGGCTTATATTCTGAGTTCAAATTCCGCCAAGGTCAACTTTGCTTTCCATCCTTTGGAGGAGGTGGGGATGGTGGTGGTGGTGGTGGTGGTGGGATCATGGTGTCTTAACAGTGTGCGTTAGTTGTAAGCAAAGCGTCTCCATCATAAGAAGCAGTGCCATGCATTTCCAGTCTTCTGTGAAAACATGTCCAATCTCAGGGGAAATATTACTTCGCCTGGAAACAGGTGAAGGTTGGTGACAGGAAGGGCACCCAGTCATAGAAAATCTGCCTCGACAAATTCCATCCGACTCAATACTGGTATGCAAGTGTAAATACTAAAATGATGATGATGATGACAATGACGTTGATGATGATGATGATGATGATGATGATGATGAAATAATTGTGTGTGTGTGTGTGTGTGTGCATAAGAAAAAAAAAAGTTCTAACATTTGCAGGCTTGAATCATTAAAGACACTTCTTTCGGTGCAACTTGGGAAGAATCTTGACATATCATGATTTATGCAGCATGTGCACCTAAGTAAATTCTTCAGCTAAAATGCATTACATGCAGTATGTTGCTTGACAAAGCTGAATAGCAGGTGGCGCTCTGCTTAAAACACAATGTTTAAATTTAGAAAAATAAGAAGAAAAAAAAAAATTAAACGAAATTTTTTTTTTAATTAAGAGTTTCTCATGTTAATTAGTCGCTTATTTAACGCTCAGCCTCTTTTTTTTTTTTTTTTTTGTTGTTGTTGTTGTTTCATTTTTTGCATTGCACATTTCTGTGTTGCAAAAATAAACAAATATTAATTTGTTTATCTTAGTGAAGTCTGCAACACATACGATTCCAGATCCCACCCAATGTCTTTGCAAAATGGAGGATAGGAACAGAACAATGGCCAGCTCTGACATGGCAAAGTAAATCTTTACATCGGTTTTCTGTTTCAATATAATTTCAATATAACATGTCAGGGTTTGATGCAGTGCCACATGTTTACGTTCTGTCATGTTTGCTCTGGTTCTGCTAAACCTGCAATTTATGAGTTAACGATGGAGAACATAATGAAAGAGAAAATTCAATAAATGAGAGTCGATTGTTTCTTTTTAATTGGTAAATGAGAGAAAATATCTTTATTAACGACACACACTCAGCAGGGGAAGGATTAGTGTCGTGTTAAGAGTTCATAACTTGGTTTTATAAAAATATATTTCAAATTCTTTAAATCTGTGAATATTATGGATTTATTTACAGGAAACATGAAACTGGGTGGAAATGTTGAAGAAGCAACAAGAATACTGGGTTGTAAATATCTCTTTCTCTCTGTCTGCCTATCTCTCTTTCTCTCTGTCTCTCTATTTAACTAAGTATCTATCTATCTATCTGTCTATGAATCTATCTATCTGTCTATTTATTTATCTGTCTTTCTGTCTGTTGATCTATTTAACTAAGTATTTATCTATCTATCTACCTAGCTAGCTATTTAACTATCTATCTATCTATCTATCTATCTATCTATCTATCTATCTGTCTATTTATCTGTCTGTCTCTCTATCTATTTAACTATATATATATATATATCTTTATCTATCTTTGTATGCATGTATCTACCTATCTATCTATCTATCTATCTATCTATCTATCTGTCTGTCTGTCTGTCTGTCTGTCTGTCTGTCTGTCTGTCTGTCTATCTATCTATCTATCTATCTATCTATCCATCTGTCTATCTATCTATCTGTCTATCTATATATCTATTTGGCTCTCTGTCTGTCTGTCCGTCTGTGTATCTGACTGTCTATCTAACTATCTATCTATCTATCTATTTTTTTTTTACGATCCCTTTTGATTGAAAGCCCCTCCTTTTTTTCCCTCCCCAAAAAGAAAAGCTCTACTTTGTAATTTGTCCCCCATATGTTCAGCCCTGTGTGGCTAATAAAGAAACATATCCATCCATCCATCCATCCATCCATCCATCCATCCATCCATCCATCTGTCTGTCTGTCTGTCTGTCTATCTGTCTCTTTATCTATTCACCTAGCTATCTATCTGTCCGTCTGCCTGCCTATCTGACTGTCTGCCTGTCTATTTATCTCTCATGCCCTCACACAAACACATTAGAGAAAAGACATTTATTCTTTCAGTTATTTTGATCACTGGTTGCGACCATGCTGGAGTACCACTTTGAAGGATTTCATCAATCACACTGACTCTTGTACTTTCTTTAAAGTCCGGTACTTATTTTATTGGTTCCTTTCTGTTGAACTGCTAAGTAATGGGGATGTGGTCAAACTAAAACCAGTCGTCAAGAGGTAAGAGAGAGATTTTGCAGACAGAAACTGAAAGAAGCCTGTTAAGTGTGTGTGTGTGTGTGTGTTTGTGCCATATTGTCTTAACACCAGGTAGTAGTTGAAAATAAACATGTACCACCATTATAGAAGCAGTGCTGTGCATTTCCAATCTTCTAGAAAACATGTCTGGCTATAAGGATGGATAATTTTGCTTGGAAATGGATGAGGGTTGGTGAGAGGAAAGGTACCCAACCTTAAAAAAAATATCAGCTTCAATGAATTCCATCTGACCCATGCAAGCATGGTGAAGTGAAGATTAAGTCGATGATGATATATATATATATATATATATATAATATGAGGGAATATTATTCCAAACTTACAGGGAAAAATTCAGTTTAGAAATACTAAATCAAATTTCACAAAATATAATATATATAAATTAGAAATTATTTTGTACATTATTTAATCATCATTATATATTTTATCTTATATTTAATATTTCTATTATATGTAATTTTCTAGATGGTGTAATTTAATTTTTCATTTTGAATTGATAAAAGCTGTTTTTTCTTCTAATTTATATATATATATATATATTATATATATATACATCATCATCATCATCATCATTAAGTGTAGCTGTGTCATAACAAGTTTGCTCCCTAACCATAGAGTTCCAGGTTCATCCCCACTGCATGGACATCTTGGGTTGACCAAAGCCTTGTGAGTAGATTTGGAGGAGAGAACTCAAAAGAAGTCTGTCAAATAAATGTATGCATGTGTGTGTGTGTGTGTGTCTTTGAGCCTGTGTTTGTCCCCCCCCCCACCACCACCACCGCTTGACAACCAGTGTTGGTGTGTTTACGTCTCCATAACCTAGAAGTTTGGCAAAAAACACAAAGATCAGACTTTGAGAACAAAAAGTACTGGGATCGGTTCGTTTGACTAAAAATCCTTCTTCAAGGCAGTGCCCCAGCATGGCCACAGTCTAATGACTGGAACAAGTAAAAAGATATATATATATATATATACATAACAGGTGCAACTTCTTACTGTGAAGTTCCACTCAGATATTACATTGTTTTGCCGACTCCAGTAGGACGAAGGGCAATACCCAGAACCCATGAGATTCAAAATTAGATTACAGAAGAACACATAAGCAGTACAGGAGACTTCAACTGAAGACCTCTCGTTTCCATTGTCCACTATCCTCCTTCTGTACGTCTTGATAATAGCCAGTAGCAGGGAGGGAACTTTACCACAGAAAGCAAACAGGAATTGACCCCCAATGACTTCCTCCATTACTGCAAAGTGATCAAGTCATAAATCCTTGTTCCTTATAAAACGAATGCAACATGTGGCAAACTAATAATAATAATAATCATAATAATAATAATAATAATAATAATAATAATAATAATTATCCTTATCGACATCCTTTCTCAGATTCCTAGAGTCATTAAATGTTTCCTTTTGAATATTACAACACTCCTTCACGGTTATGATCTCTTGGAGAAGTAAATACTTTTGATTATATATACATATATAATTAATTATATATACATAGGCGCAGGAGTGGCTGTGTGGTAAGTAGCTTGCTTACCCACCTCATGGTTCCAGGTTCAGTCCCTTGCATAGCACCTTGGGCAAGTGTCTTCTACTATAGCCTCAGGCTGACCAAAGCCATGTGAGTGGATCTGGTAGACGGAAACTGAAAGAAAGCCATCATATATATGTATATGTATATATGTATGTGTATATATATATATATATATATATATATGTATATATATGTATGCATATATATGTATATGTTTGTGCGTCTGTGTATGTCCCCCACCACCACCACCACCATAAGTTGACAACCAATGGTGGTGCGTTTACATCCCCATAACTTAGCTGTTCAGCAAAAGAGACCGATCTTCGATCTCATTGTTCGTTTGCATCTGATGTCCTGGATACAAAACATCCTAACAAAATCAGTTCTGGCTATAACTTCTATAGTAATTCTGTAGAAACAACCTTAACACGTGATTTAATAGCACTGCTAACACAGTAGTACACGGTATTGACTTGTAGAAAACATTTAATATACATCGTTGTATATTATGTTTGCTTAACGAAATACTGTGTCCCTAGAAGTCATTATTCCTTTCTACTGTAGGCACAAGGCCTGGAATTTTGAGGGGAGGGGATTTCTTGATTAGGTTGACCCCAGTGCATAACTGGTACTTAATTTATCGACCCCAAAAGGTTGAAAGGCAAAGTCAACCTCGGCAGAATTTGAACTCAGAATGTAGCAACGGGTGAAATACAGCTCAGTAGTTCACCTGGCATGCTAACGATTCCGCCAGCTCACCGCCTTCTCAATAAGTCGTTAATATTTGCATACCAGCTTCCAGGAATGTGTTTAATATGTAAATTGGTATATCCAATAATGTTACACTGCTGTATTTAATGGCTATTTAAGCAATGAGCTTTGTGGATGATTAAGGGGTTAGGTGGGTGCTGATGACAGGTCAAAAACTCCCAAAACATGGCATATATGCTCATTACCTATTTTGATCTCGTTGTTGTTTGCATTAGGCATACTCAGATATGAAACATCAAACAAAAATCGGTTCTGGCTTTGATTTTTATTGAAAATCCATAGAGATGACCATAGAGATGTGATTTAATAGCACTGCTAACACAGCAGGACACAAAACGTTTAATATAATTTGTGGTGTATTATGGTTACATAACGAAATACCAAGTGTCTACAGGTCATTAATGCATACATATAATTATTTATAGACACACATACACATGTATACAAATATATATACATACATATGTATATACATGTTCACAAACACACACGTGTATATATATATATATATATATATATATACACACATATATATACAGACATATGCATATACACATATATATGTATACACACACACATATACATATATATACACACATATATATATATATATATATATATAATATATATATATATATCAAATTTAAATAAAGTACTTTAATTTCTTCACTATATAACCTGATATACATCTCTCATCTATAATTACACCGTTGCACTCACCACACCAAACAAAAAGGAAGAAAATAATAAATTAACCTACAGCAGAATAAATAACATAAAAAAATATTTAAAATATAAATACATACAAAATGAACAAAAAAATAATCAAAAAGTAATCAAAATACAGAGGATTAAAAAATGATTAAAATTTCTAAAATATTTCGTTATTTCTAAAGTTATTAAAATCTAACTGTAAAAGAACTTTAAGACTTTCGAAATGCAAGTTATGAATTTACTGCGATTTATTGCAGTTTATTGCAGATGGCCAATAAATCCATTTAGAATCGGGTATTCTCTTACAGAATCGGGTACACTTTTATATGGATTATAAAGAACTGAGCTGTTCCATTTTCATATTTCTAACACCGAGATAACAGCAGCTTACTGCCATGCCTACAGAAATAAATAAATAAAGATGAAAATATGATTTCCATCAACATTAATCATTTATATCTGGGTATTATGAGGTGTTTAATTGATATTTGCAAGACTGCTGGTAATGCTTGTTTTCGCATATCTACCGTATTTTATTTTCATTATTATTACCCCCCCCCCCCCCACTACTACTACTAATGTAGTAATCTAGCAGAATCGTTAGCCTGATGGCAACATTAAGGCAGCAAGCTGGCAGAAATGTTAGCACGCCAGGCGAAATGCTTAGTGGTATTTCCTCTGCCGTAAGGTTCTGAGTTCAACTTCCACCAAGGTCCACTTTGCCTTTCATCCTTTCAGGGTCGATTAAATAAGTACCAGTTATGCACTGGGATCGATATAATCGACTTAATCCGTTTGTCTGTCCTTGTTTGTCCCTTCTGTGTTTAGCCCCTTGTGGGTAGTAAAGAAATACGTATTTTGTCTGCCGTTACGTTCTGAGTTCAAATTCCTCCGAGGTCGACTTTGCCTTTCATCCTTTCGGGGTCAATAAATTAAGTACCAGTTATGCACTGGGGTTGATGTAATGGACTTAATCCCTTTATCTGTCCTTGTTCGTCCCCTCTATGTTTAGCCCCCTGTGGGCAGTAAAGAAATAAGAATCGTTAGCATGTGAGGTGAAATGCTTAGCAACATTTCTTCTGGCTTAATGTTTTGTGTTCAAATTCCGCCAAGGTCAACTTCGCCCTTCATCCTTTCGGTGGAGTGAAGTCTATAAAATAAGTACCAGTTAAGCACTGGGGCCAATGTAATTGTCTTACCCCTACTCCAGAATGACTGCTTTTCACAGAAAAGACTACTACTACTACTGTTGTAGCTGCTGAAGCTGCTACTGCTACTACTACTGTAGCAAGCTAACAGAATTGTTTGCAGGCTGGAGTATTGCAGAGTGACATTTCTTCTGGTCTTACATTCTGAGTTCAAGTTTCACTGGGGTCAAATTTGTCTTTCATCATTTTTGGAGTCGATAGCATAATGACCATTTGAGTATTGGGGTTGACTAGCCCCCTCCCCACCAAATTTCAGGCCATGTACCTAAAGCAGAATGGATTATTATTATTATTATTATTATTATTATTATTATATACTACCTTTCATCCTTTTGGTGTCAATAAATTAAATATCAGTTATACACTGGAGTCAATGTAATCAACTAGTCCCTTTCCCCCAAACTTTAAAGCCTTTTGCCTATAGTAGAAAGGATTATTATTATTATTATCATCATTCTGGTTTGTTTTTTGTCAGTAAGTTTTGAAGCTAAATCTCTATAAACACGATGCCATTTCCAAAATCAAGAATTCCTTAAAGGTTTAACAAGATTGGAAAATACAGCAGCCATGGCATTAAGCTTACAAATAATATTGTCAAGTGTATTATGTCCGAGTCACTGATCTCTAATGATTAACTGTCAGCTCTCTCTCTCTCGCCTTCTCTCTCTCTCTCGCTTTCTCTCTTCCTCTTGTATTGTTACCACCACAGTGAAGATTATCATTACATCTGCCAGAGGAATTGGTATTTTCAATCAGTTGTTCTAGGTCCTAAAAGGAAATGCATTGAGCGGGAGATGGGAGGGAGAGCAGATAATGATGAAGGTGAAGATGATGATGGGGATGATGATGATGATGTCGAGGGTGATGCTGATGATGACGACAATGACAATGATGATGATGATGATGATGATGATGACAGAGATGATGAGGATAATGATGTTGAGGGTGATGATGATGATGGTGGTGATGATGATGATGTTCAGGATGATGCGGATGACGACGATGATGATGATGATGATGTTCAGGATGATGCGGATGACGATGATGATAATGACGAAGATGATGATGATAATGATGTTGAGGGTGATGCTAATGATGATGATAATGAAAATGCTGATAATGAAAACGATGATGATGATGATAAAAATGATGATAATAACAGTGAAGACGATGATGGTGATGACATCTGATTTGGAAAAAGATTACAAGGCAACGCTGCAGTAATTACACAATCACCAAACTGTGCCACTTCCCTAAAGAATCTACATAAACCATTCCTGCAACAGAGAAAATTTGCTGAGACAATCACAGACTAAACCTCCGATCAGTCATTTCAGATATTTTCCGATACCAAGTTAGTTCTTTGCAATTTCCTACTTCCTGTCTCTGTTTATGCCACTGCAACGAGATATTGTCAAATGTTCTTGACTGCAAGACTTCAAAGCAAACCTATCCACTCAATGCAATTCTGTGAATTCCTGCCGTTATTCATTAACCAACTTCAAACAGAAGCACTAACTAACTCCTGCTATTAATCAAGAGAAATTATTGTTTACGCCTGCACTCGGTTCTCTTGCAGCACTGTGTCTGAGATTCTGACATTTATTGAGCTTAAAACAATTATATGTATCACCTTCAGACTTTTCCAGTTTTTTTTTATATTGTTCTAATTTTTTAATCATATATACTCTATGGCAACAACTTACATAAGTACAAAATAATAATAATAATAATAATAATAATAATAATAATAATAATGATAATGATAATAATAATAAGACCTACCAAAAACTGAGCAAGTATAAAGATCTTGAAATAGAAATTAGCAAAATTTAGAACCTGAAGACTAAAACAATACCTGTTGTTATAGGTGCCCAAGGAATGATAGCAAAAGGGTTTGATTGTTACCTAGCTCAGATACCAGGAAACCCCAAAATGGCAGAAATTCATAAGATAGTGCTCATGGGAACTGCCCATATCCTACGTAAAATACTGTCTATGTTATGTTAAATTTTAAGATAAACTCATAATTTTCTTATGGTTTCTTAAACATTCTCTAGAACGATACTTTGTGTGAAACCAAATATATGGCACCCTAGGCATAACACCAGCATGGACTTCTAACATGTTGTCTCTTGAGGTCTCAGGATGAGACCTGGAGCCAACTTGTACAAATGCAATATTGTAATAAATGGTTTATCCTTATCTAATACGAGCCAATCTTAACAAATCCTCCATTCAAAACAGTTGCAAAGGCGGAGGTAATAATGATAAGTTCTACTCAGGAATTTTTAAATGAAAATAGCAAGAGACCTTTTGGTTTTTCTTCTCTTTAATTCCGACCTTCCTTTAGTATTCCTGTTGTATATATCGATGTATAGATGTGTGTATATATGTAAGGATACTGTAAAGTGTTAATATGTATGTATAACTAGCAGTATCGCCCGGCGTTGCTCGGGTTTGTAAGGGAAATAACTATATAAGCATTTTTAGAGAGTTATAGCCAAAAAATAGCAAAAAATGCATTAAAAATGGAAAAAAATGATGGTAAATTATTTTTTAAATCGTTGACTTATCGTAGACATTTTTAGAGAGTTACTTCCCTTATATAATAGCGAAAAAATGCATTAAAATGGAAAAAAATGATGGTAAATTTTTTTTTAGATCGTAGACTCATCGTAGACGTGCGCTAATACCCAGAAGGGCTCGATATGAATCACGACTATAAGATACCCGGCTTTGGTTAAACTGCACCGCAAAATGTGGGAGTAGTTAGGAATCTAAATCGTAGGAGACAGACACACAACTTCACTTTTATATATAAAGAAATATAATATGTATATTATATAGATATGGTAGTGTCAGTTAATTTCTGAACAGTTTTGCTGCCGTTTGTTTATGTAGTTTGATTTCTTTATCCATCAGTTTCTACTCAGATAGAGACACAAATAAAATTAATAATAGAGAAACAAAAATAAAACTTTGGAAACATCCTAAAGGGAGATAATTGAGAAAGACTTGAAAGTGAAAGTAAGATCGTAATAATGAAAGTAAAGTAAATATAACAAATAATCCAGAATCCTTGTCCAAATCGAGCCCAAAATCTAATCAGTTTGTACCAGTTATGAGGCCAAACATCTCTGAAAGTTTCATCCGAATCTATCCTGTGGTTCTTGAGATATCTTGTCCATGGACAAACAAACATGACTGAAAAACAGTAACTCTGCATTCCTTAAGGTGGAGGCAATAATAATAATAATAATAATAATAATAATAAGAAGAAGAAGAAGAAGAAGAAGAAGAAGAAGAAGAAGAAGAAGAAGAAGAAGAAGAAGAAGAAGAAGAAGAAGAAGAAGAAGAAGAAGAAGAAGAAGAAGAAGAAGAAGAAGAAGAAGAAGGAGGAGGAGGAGGTTTCAAACCGTTTGGCGCAAGGCCAGCAATTTGCAAGTGGAGTCTTTTAGTTGATTCTTAGAAATTATCAGCAAAGTATCAGCTAATTATTACTGCAAGACTGAGATGATTAGAGAAGTATATAGGAATATCGATTTAATATTAATCAAGACTCAATCAATTTAATTTAATACTAATTAAGATTTTGTCAACTGTAGCAAAGCACCTACGTGGCTGAAGCATATTCTGATGCTGGTATGCTGCACATTCTGAAACTGACATACTGCACAATGCCACGAGTGAAATGCTGCATTTCCAATATTGACCTGTTGCATATATCAGCACTGCAGCATTGCATGTCTCAATATCGACATGGTGCACATCACAATATTGGCATGCAGCACATTGCAATATGGCCATGTTGCATATCGCATTATTGATATATTGCACAAGCCAGGATTCTCAAACTACACGTCCCTATGTATAAATGTGTTGCACACCTCAATACTGCTATGCTGCACATCTTGATACTGCTATTCGGCACATCTCAGCATCAACATGTTGCACATTCCAGTGTTGCCATGTTGCACATCTTACTAATTTGAGAAGTCCAAAGGTGGAACGATTAAATGTGGAGAGCTAGATGTATTAGACGAACATCTCTACATTAAGACTTGAAATGTAAAAAGCACCCACTACACTCTCAGAGTGGTTAGGCATTAGGAAGGGCATTCAGCTGTAGAAACATTGCCAGATCAGACTGGGGTCTGGTGCAGCTTCCTGGCTTCCCAGACTCCAGCATGGAAAACGGACGTTAAACAATGATGATATATGGTATAATGGTCACTTTTAGGGATAATGATCAAACTTTTGCTGATAATAATCTACTATTAACTTCAATATCTCCATTTTCTTATTTTTCAATCGTATGATTATAAACCATGGTTTATATATAAACTTATCATTTTATGGATATTAATATCACCCCAAAAAATATTCAGTATTAAACCATTATTTCCTTGGATGACACCATTCTTTCATGAGGCCAACATAACATCTAATTGAATTCTCTCTCTCTCTCTCTATATATATATATATATATATATCTTTATCTAGTTTCAGCTCACGAGCTGTGGCCATGCTGGTGCACTGCCATTTGATTTTACTTCACGAATGCTTTTTAGCAATTGCCATTTAGTATATCATCATCATCATCATCATCATCATCGTTTAACGTCCGCTTTCCGCGCTAGCACGGGTTGGACGGTTCGACCGGGTCTGGGAAGCCTGGGGCCGCTCCAGGCTCCAGTCTGAATCTGGCAGAGTTTCTACGGCTGGATGCCCTTCCTAACGCCAACCACTCCGTGAGTGGATTGGGTGCTTTTTACGTGCCACCTGCACAGGGGCCGGAGGGTCCGGCATCGTCACGATCGGTTCGAGCATTTTAACGTGTCAGCGGCACGGGGGCAACGAGGTCCGGGGTACTTTGGGGATCGGGGTACTTTGGGGATCCAGGGTACTTTGGGGATCCGGGGTACTTAGAATGGGTAGGGGTATGTGGAATTGCTGCAGAAAGCAGCCCGGGTCTTTGTAGTCACAGCATATCTCCAGAGATCTCGGTCCTTCGCCATTGCCTCAGTGAGGCCCAATGCTCTGAGGTCATGCTTGACCACCTCATCCCATGTCTTCCTGGGTCTACCTCTCCCCCTGATACCTTCAACTGTTGGGAGTGGCACTTCTTCACACATCTCTCTTCATCCATCCGCAGCACATGACCATACCATCGCAAGCGTCGCTCTTGCACACCACATCTGATGCTTCTTATATCCAGCATTTCTCTCAGGATACTTACACTCTGTTTTGCGTGCACACTGACACTACACATCCAGCGGATCATGCTAGCTTCATTTCTTTCAAGTCTACGCATGTCTTCTGCAGTCACAGCCCATGTTTCATTACCGTGGAGCATGGCAGTTCGCACACATGCATCATGCAATCTACCTTTTGCTCTGAGGGAGAGACCTTTTGTTGCCAGTAGGGGTAGGAGCTTTCTGAACTTTGCCCAGGCTATTCGTATTCTAGTGGTGATACTCTCTGTGCATCCACCTCCGCTACTAACTTGGTCACCCAGGTAGCGGAAACTATCAACTACTTCTAGTTTCTCTCCCTGGAGTGTGATGGAATCTGTTTTCTGAGTGTCTGTTGTGTCTATTGTCCCTGTGCATCTGCCGCACATGAAAGCTATCTTATCTGTTAATTTCCCTTTAATGTTGCTGCACCTCTTATGTGTCCATAACTTACATTGGGTGCATCTTATGGAGTTTCTACCTGTACCTTTCCTACAGGTTGAGCAGGGCCACCTACCCGAGGGGATGTGTGCTGAGTACCTCTTGCTGCTTACTAATACTTTGGTCTTTGCTACATTTATTCTAAGGCCCTTTGATTCCAACCCTTGCTTCCACACCCGAAATTTCTCTTCTAGTTCCGGTAGTGATTCTGCTATGAGAGCTAGGTCATCGGCATAGAGGAGCTCCCAGGGGCATCCCGTTTTGAATTCCTCTGTTATTGCCTGAAGGACTATGATGAATAAAAGGGGACTGAGGGCTGAGCCCTGGTGCACACCTACTTCTACCCGGAATTCTTCACTATATTCGTTGCCAATCCTAACCTTGCTGACAGCCTCTCTGTATAGAGCCTGTACAGCCCTTATTAGCCATTCTTCAATCTCCAGTTTCCGCATCGACCACCAGATAAGGGAACGGGGAACCCTGTCAAAGGCTTTCTCCAAGTCTACAAAAGCTATGTAGAGGGGTTTATCTTTAGCTAGGTACTTCTCCTGCAGTTGTCGGACCAGGAATATAGCATCAGTG
>NC_043013.1:50918873-50943873 GCF_006345805.1 Octopus sinensis | reverse complement strand
GGGCATTACTTATTGAACGCCCCTCGTATGTATATGTGTATTCCATTTTTATATGTGTGTGTGTAAGTGTATACACATACATATATACACACATACACACACATATGTGCATAAGTGTATTGCACTTTTACGTGTGTGTGTGTGTCTGTATCTGTGTATACGCATACATACATACACATATAAACATGTAACACATACGTGTAGGTGTATAATATACATATATACATGAATACATACTCATATATATCTATGAATATATATACATGATACACACACATACACACACATATGTATATAAGTGTATTTCATTTTTATATGTGTGTGTGTAAGTGTATACACATACATATATACGCACAAACATGCAACACACACGTGTGTGCATATAACATACAAATATACATGTATATATACACATATATGTCTATGAATGCATACATGATATATACACACATATACACACACAGATATACTTATATACATGTATACACACATATGTGTGTATAAAAAGGGAGAAGGGGGGACTGTAAATACACTTCTACTGTAAACAAGTACAAAAAACAAGAATGTATACAAAAGTGTATGCGTGTGTGAGGGCGTGGATGTATGTATGTGTCACTGTATGCGTTTGTATATACGTCACCCCATGTTCGTGTGTGTGTGTGTGTGTGTGTGTGTGCGGGTGTGTGTGTGTGTGTGCGTGTGTGTGCGTGTGAGTGAAAAGCTGAAGTTGACCAAGTGACAAATGTTTCAAGCCCACACCTAGTCAAAACACTGAAATATTTGCTTATTATGAAGTCAATGATAAACATCTAAAAACCTGTATTATGACAGGACATTTTGTATACATATTTTTTTAATACTTCACACAAGACCCACAAATATGTGTATCTGTGTGTGTGTTTTTATACGAAGGGGTACTGAAAAGTTCGTTGCTCTAAGGGTATCAAGAAAGGCCCAGCATTCTGAGTTCTTTTACAGGGCGGATAAAAAGTGAAGGGTGCAGCAATAAGGGTGTGAATCTGAGAGGGAGATGTGTTGAATAAAATCCTTAATTAACTGATCCTCCTGTTATTTTCTTTTAACCAAAGCCAGGATGTTTGCAACCTGCCCCCCCCCCCTTGTGTATTCTTTTATTTACTTCAGTCAACTGACTGCACTCCTATATATATATACATATATGTGTGTGTGTGTGTGTATATATATGAATATATATATACTAGCAGTATCGCCCGGCGTTGCTCAGGTTTGTAAGGGAAATAACTATATAAGCATTTTTAGAGATGTAAAGTATAATAGCCATCTCAATATGGCTAACCACAAGGGGGGGGGGGGTTACTGTAGCTTTTTACGTTCTGAGATTTAATAATAAATTTTTAGAGAGTTACTTCCCTTATATATGCCAAAAATGCATTAAAAATGTGAAAAATTGATGGTAAATTTTTTTTTAAATCGTAGACTCATCATAGACACGCGCTAATACTAAGAAGGGCTCGATATGAATCACGACTATAAGATACCCGGTTTTGGTTAAACTGCACCGCAAAATGTGGGAGTAGTTAGGAATCTAAATCGTAGGAGACAGACACCACACAACTTTTCTTTTATATATAAAGATATATATAAATATATATATATATATATAGTAGTTGTTGCTTGGCCTAACTCATCGTAGAGCAAATACCATCCTGAGCGACATCCAGGCTACAGTAGAGAAGACAAGCTACTGGATTTGGTTAAACAGAGACGATGAGCAATGACTAGAAGAATATTGAGTGAAATATAGTAACCGTTTGATCTAGTAAGTGGGGTTTTGGGTTCAGTTCCATTTCATGGTACCTCGGGTAAGGGTCTTCTAATATAATGAGGAAAAAGTGAGTTTCAGATCTGATGCTAATTTTAGCCTTTTCTAAAAATATTAGTTTCCATACCGTTGTCATTAAGCCATCAAGTTATGATGAATTTTGGGCCAAGGTATAGTAACTGTGGTTCTGTGGAAGGGTTCGAGTCAGATCTATGAGAAATGGTTAAATAGCAACAGTGGGGCCTCTATGTATTTCTTTTATTTCCATTTACTTGTTTCTTATTTCTTTACTACCCGCAAGGGGCTAAACATAGAGGGGACAAACAAGGACAGGCAAAGGGATTAAGTCGATTACATCAACCCCAGTGCATAACTGGTACTTAATTTATCGACCCTGAAAGGATGAAAGGCAAAGTTGACCTCGGCGGAATTTGAACTCAGAATGTAACGGCAGACAAAACACTGCTAAGCATTTCGCCCAGCGTACTAACGATTCTGCCAGCTCGCCGCCTTCCATTTATTTGTTTCTGTCATTAGACTGTGGCCATGCTGGAGCGCCGCCTTGAAAAATTTTTAGTTGAATGAATTGACTTAATACAGTGTTGTATTTTTAAAGTCTAGTACTTATTCTATCGGAGTCTTTTACTGGACTGCTAAGTTAAAGAGACGTAAACACACCAACATCGGTTGTCAAGCAGTGGTGGAGGATAAACAGCGACAAAGAGACACATCCACCCACACACTCACTCATATAGACAATAGGCTTCTTTCAGTTTCCATCTACCAAATCCACTCACAAGGCTCTGGTTGGCCCGAGACTATGGTAGAAGACACTTGCCCAAGGTGCCACGCTGTGAGACTGAACCTGAGAGTATGTGGTTGGTAAGCAAGCTTCTTACCACATAGCCACTCCTGTGTCTGTGATGCTGGTCATAGGATTTGTTTGGTTGTTGTGTTTGTCAGTGATATTAGCTGGAAGAGAATGGGCAAATTAGTGTTTCCTTTGAATCTAAAGAAATTTATATGTGACACATTTATTATTATTATGGCCAATACGGTTATGGTAGCATTGGTAAGCGGCAGAAACAATGAAGATATCAACAGAGCATAAATCTCCCTAGTCTTGATTGTCCTAATCATCTTGCTGTGACAGCTTGTTGATGTGTGAGGTGCAAGGCATATAAACATCCCCTGAGAACACAGCAACTAAAGTCAATCTCTTCCTCAATAGAAAGAAGATTGAATGCATGACCAACAATGAAGATAAAAGACGTCTGCCAATTTGTTCCAATGATGGCATACAACTTGAGAAAGTGACTTCAAATGCTTAAGAGTCCTGTGTTATTGACAATAAGACTTCCTTGCTTGGAAGAGACAAGTCTGATGTGCTTATGTAACTAGGCTTAGGACTGAAACCTCGCAGCTTTGATAACTGGGTCCAGTCCACACTTGAGTCAGGAGACCTGCCCTGATTACCAAACATTCAGCTTGTACATATATTACCCCATATTATAATATGTTCCTTTGCTATGGCAGTGGGCTGGCAGAATCGATAGCATGCCGGGTGAAATGTCGAGCGGTATTTCGTCTGCCGTTACGTTCTGAGTTCAAATTCCGCCGAAGTCGACTTTACCTTTCATCCTTTCAGGGTCGATTGAATAAGTAACAGTTACACACTGGGGTCGATATAATTGACTTAATCCCTTTGTCTGTCCTTGTTTGCCCCCTCTATATTTGGCCCCCTGTGGGCAATAAAGAAATGAATATGTCCCTTTGCTTTTCTAGTTACATAAGCTCAGCACATGTAAGAAAACCAGAAATTGGCACCAGAAAGTGAAGTCCTTACTTCAACAAATTTTCCTCAACTGAAGTTTAACCCTGAGTTCAAAGGGATCCTTCAACTAAGATGGACAAGCATTATACCCACCCCTCACATGAAGCTACTTTTTCTCAATTGTTTATAGTTTAATTCCAACTAGATTTGGTTCCAGTGCTCTACATTATGCGACTGGCAAGAAAATTGGAACTATACCATTGTTAGTTCATTGTTTAACATCCGCTTTCCATGCTGGCATGAGTTGGACAGTTTGACTGAAAACTGGTAAACCAGGGGTGAGGGGCCGCACCAGGTTCCAGTCTGATTTGGCAAGGTTTCTATGGCTGGATGCTCCAAGAGTGTAGTGGATGCATTTTACACGCCACAAACATGGGTGCCACTGACCCAACACCAGCATCAGCCACAACTATGATCTCACATGGCTTGACAGGTCAACACAAGAACAGCACATCACCAAGGGTCTTGGTCACCTGTCACTACCTCCATGTGGCCCAGTGCTCGAATGGTGCTTTTTATATGCTGCCAGGTGCCTGTTAGACGGCATTAACATCAGCCACAACAACAATTTCCGTATGTAAATATTGTTATTCATCTCAATAAAGTAAAATGTTTGTGATTGGTTTGTCACGAGACAACATAATACAGCTAAACTTAACAGCAGCCAACAATATCCACAATGCCAGCACAACACTTCTTTTACTCGTTTCAGTCATTTGACTGTGGCCATGCAGGAGCACTGCCTTTAGTCAAGCAAATCAACCCCAGGACTTATTCTATCGGTCTCTTATGCCAAACCACTAAGTTACAGGGAAACACACCAACATTAGTTGTCAAGCGATGTTGGGGGGACAAACACAAACATACACACACACACACATATATATATATATATATATATATACACATATATACATACATATATATACAAAGAGCTTGTTTCAGTTTCCGTCTACCAAATCCACTCACAAGGCATTGGTCGGCCCGTGGATATAGCAGAAGACACTTGCCCAAGGTACCACGCAGTGGGACTGAACTTGGAACCATGTGGTTGGTAGGCAAGCTACTTACCACACAGCCACTCCTGCGCCTATGTAACAATCTTCAAAATGTCTAGCAACCAAATAGATAAAAGTCAGCAATACTTGTTTTCTTCAGGGCTCGAACAACATTCTTCCTTAT
Source organism: Octopus sinensis (assembly GCF_006345805.1). Taxonomy (NCBI): domain Eukaryota; kingdom Metazoa; phylum Mollusca; class Cephalopoda; order Octopoda; family Octopodidae; genus Octopus; species Octopus sinensis. Next base: position 50,939,056 of record NC_043013.1, on the reverse strand, counting down.
GAAAGCAATACTGGGACTATCTTTTATTTTTTATCCTTTAATTGTTTCAGTCATTGGACTGTGGCCATGCTGGGGCACCACATAGAGAATTTTAGTCAAATAAATTAACCCCAGTACTTTTTTTAAGCCTTGTACTTCTTTTTAATAACTGTTTATTTTTTGCCAAACCGCTAAGTTATGGGGATGTAAACACATTAAACAGAGGTAGGAGACTAACACAAGCACACACACACACACACACACATCAATATGCAACAGGCTTCTTTCAGTTCCTGTCAACCAACTCCACTCACAAAGCTTTAGGCAGCTACAGGCTTATAGTAGAAGTCACTTGTTCAGGTGCCACACAATGGAATTGAACCCAGAACCATGTGGTTGAGAAGCAAATTTCTAACCACACAGCTGCACCTACACCCATGAAAAAGGACCGTCAAGATCACATGGGCCCCAAAAAGGAGATTTGACACTTTCTACTCTTCTCTTAATGTTATTATTCAATGCAGGTATGCTTAGTGGTATTTCACCCATCGCTACGTTCAGAGTTCAAATTCCACAGAGGTCCACTTTGTCTTTCATCCTTTTGGGGGTTGATAAATCAAGTACCAGTGAAACACTGGGGTTGATAAAATTGACTAGTCGCCAACCCACAAATTTGAGGCCTTGTGCCTCCAGTAGAAAGGATTATTCAATGCAGGGTAGGCTTTGCTGGCCAATGCTTATTTCTTTACTACCCACAAGGGGCTAAACACAGAGAGGACAAACAAGGACAGACAAACAGATTAAGTCGCTTATATCGACCCCAGTGCATAAATGGTACTTAATTTATCGACCCCGAAAGGATGAAAGGCAAAGTCGACCTTGGCAGAATTTGAACTCAGAACGTAGCGACAAACAAAATACTGCTAAGCATTTCGCCCGGCATGCTAACGATTCTGCCAGCTTGCCACTCTTTGCTGGCCAATGCTACCGAGCTGAACAACAGGGCATATTGGATGTTATAGTTTGGAAGCCTCTGTACTCTATCAGAAAGCAACCACTCATCTACATTGATGTTATTGGCAGTGAAACACAACATGGAACTGATGACAAAGCAAAGCTAATGGAGAGAGACTGCTGATGTGGCATCATAATAAGATGCTTAAAGAAGAAGTATTTGATTATAGTAGCATGCATTAATGGCAAAAGGTAATTATGGTGGAGAAGTGCTGGGAAGTAGTTCAAGTTTTAATTACAGATCTGAAATCTCTTTGATGTTTTGTAAGAACCACTTATAAAAGAGCTGCAGAGGGGTCTTAAAAACAGCAGTTAAGGAGTGTTCATAGATAACCAAACTAAAGAATTTATTTTGATGAATGTCCTTGGTAGAATTGGCGATGGCATGACATTTCAGGCATGGTTTAACTTTTCAACATACAAACCGGTTATATCCGGCTCCAATTCTCAATCTGTTTTATGCTACAAACGACCTGATCTCACCTCTCATACCTGCTCTAAAATCATCATGACCGTCAGCTAATGTTTGTTGTCCAAGCTGGCATGGGTTGGACGGTTTGACCATGGCTAGTAAGTTGGAAGGCTGCAACAGACTCCAGTCTGATTCAGCATAGTTTTTCTATGACCGGATGCCCTTCTTAATGCCAACCACTCTGAGAGTGTAATGGGTGCTTTTACGTGCCACTGACATGGGTGCCATTTGTGTGACACTGAGGGGGGTGTTTATGTGCCAGTGGCATGGGTGCCAGTTTGCGTGACACTGGTATCTGCCATGACTGAGGTTTTGCTCGGCTTAATGGGTCTTCTTCTCAAGCACAACATAATGCCAAAGGTCTTGGTCATTGCCTCTGTGAGGCCTGACACATGAAGGGAATTCAGTCACTTTGTTTCGGTGAGGCCCAATACTTGAAAGGTGCTTTTTATATGCCACCAGCATGGGTGCCAGTTACGGGACACCAGCATCACTTAGCTTGAAGGGTCATCTCAAGCAAAATGTCATTTAAAGACTAAACAATCACATCATTAAAATCTCCAAGCTATGAGATGAACCATGATTAATTTAAAATATTAATATTGAAATATTAATATATGATTAATTTAACATAATGTGAATAAATAGATGCAAGTGTGACTGTGTGGTAAGAAGCTTGCTTCACAGCCACATGGTTCGAGTTTCAGTCCTACTGTGTGGCACCTTGGGCAAGTCTCTTCTACTATAGCCTCCGACTGACCAAAGTCTTGTAAGTGGATTTGGTAGACGGAAACTGAAAGAAGCCTCTCATATGTGTGTGTGTGTGTCTTTGTGTCTGTCTCCCCATCATCGCTTGACAACCGACGTTGGTGTGTCTATGTCGCCATGACTTAGCAATTTGGCAAAACAGACTGATACAAAGAATAAGTCCTGGGGTCAATTTCTTCAACTAAAGGGCAAAAGGCAGTGCTCCAGCATGGCCACACTTACATAACTGAAAGGATAAAAGAATAAATAATTACTGCATTTGACAGAGTAATCTGAATGCAGAAGGGTTAAGGAAATCAATCTAGCAGACCATTTTTTTGCCTGTTTCTTTGATTCAAGGAATAAATTCTTCACCATAAAATGTATATTTAGCCTCACACAGGTGTGATGATGTTGAAAGCGTTTATGGTTTATAGAAAGCATTGTGAAGAGGTGTGGAAACGTGTAAAGTGGATGTTTGTATATGAGTTTGAGTTAAGAAATATATGTATGAGAGAGTGAGAGAGAAGAGAAGAGAGCAAGAAAGACAGAGTGAGAAGAAAGAGAGAGAGAAGAAATGGAGAGAGAAGAGAGAGTGAGAGAGACAAAGAGAGAGAGACAGACAGAGTGAGAGAAAGAGAGAAAAGAGAGCAAGAAAGACAGGGTGAAAGAGACAGAGTGAGAGAGAAGAGAGGGAGAGAAAAGAGTGAGTGAGAGAGAAGAGTGAGAGAAGAAGAGAAAGACAGAGTGAGAGAGTGAGAGAGAAGAGAGGGAGAATGAAGAGAGAGTGAGAGAGACAGAGTGAGAGAGAAGAGAGGAGAGAAAAGAGTGAGTGAGAGAGAAGAGTGAGAGAAGAAGAGAAAGACAGAGTGAGAGAGTGAGAGAGAAGAGAGGAGAATGAAGAGAGAGTGAGAGAGACAGAGTGAGAGAGAAGAGAGGGAGAGAAAAGAGTCAGTGAGAGAGAAGAGAACGACAGAGAGAGAGAAGAAGAAGAGAAAGACAGAGTGAGAGAGAACAAGAGAGATGCAGAGGGAGAAATGTAAAAGGGGGTGGTGGGGTGAGTGAAAATGAAATGCGGAGTGTGTGGGGGAGGGGAGAGTTGTAAAGGTGGGGACGGAGGAATTGATCAATAAATTTGGTAAAGCAGAGACAGATGCACCGACAAAGAAAGAAAAGGAAAGCAAAACTAAAAAGAGAAGAAGAAAAAGAAGGAACAAAATAAAGCGAAAAATGAAAGAAAAACAAAGAAGAAATGACAAATAAAAAAACTGAAAAGAAGAAAGGAAGGAAAGAGGAAAAAGCAATGAATAAAAATAAAGGGAGAGGGGGAGAGGGAATGAGAGTGAGAGAGAAAGTAAGAAGGATAAAGAGAGGGAGAGTATCTATAAAGGGGAAGGAACAGTGTGTATATATATGGAGAGAGAGGGGGAGCAGGAGAGAGAGTGAAAGAGATGACGAGAGAGAGAGAGAGGAAGGAAGAGTAATGTTGCAATGCGGGGTGGGGGGTGGAAGAGTAGAGAGCAATTAATTTAACTAAGTATTCTAATTAATAATCCAGGTAATTAATATCCAGGTAAGAAACCTGCTAAGAGAGGGGAATAAAATGAAAAGAGGGATAAAAATAAAAAAAAAAAGAAAAAAGAAAATGGCAAAAACAAGGAACAATTGGACAGAGTTGATGTAATTACAGCACGGAAGAAAGGAAAGACATATATATATACACACACACACACACCTGTATTTATATATATATATACACACACACACATATATATACATATATATATATATATATATATAAATAAATACATATATATATATATACATATACACATACACACACATATACATATATATATATATACACACACAATAATGCATGAACGTATGTATGTATGTATGTATGCACATATGTGTACATATATAAATATGTTTGTATGTATATAGAATATATGTATATATGTATGCATCTATGTGTGCATTGATATATGCCCATATATGTATATGTATATATATATATATGTGTGTGTGTGTAACATGCATAGACATGTTCACACTTATACATCTCAAATTTTAATATTAATGAAACTAAATGAAAAAACAAAATTCTCTATTCCTTCACCCTACCCCACCCAATAGATAAATAAGATAAAATAAAATAAAATAAAATGAAATAAAATAAAATAGAATAAGAAAAAAATAAAAATTTGAAAAGATGAGTTCTTTATTCTTCCACACAACAATGGATGCGGCAGTAGTGCTTCACTTGAGTCTGGGAACTATCTTACTAATTTCCAGAATAATTACCGTAGACTAACAAGTGTAAGAGACTAACAGACGGATCTGTATAATTCTGCTTATCACAAAATATTAACAATAATATCATCTGAACACATCTGAATAAAATTCCTTCTTTCAGTTAATAATTTTATATAATTTTTAGAAAATAAATAAAGAATTTTTCTTTTCTTTTTTTTTTTTTTTTTTAAATGCCAATGTTGTAATAATTGGCAAATATTCTGGTCTAAGAGTGGTTCAAAAGATTGCCATTGTTTGGTATACTTCATAAGATAGACGAAGCTAAAAAGAATTTCGGAGTTTTGTCATTACTCTCTCTTTTACTCCTTTCACTTGTTTCAGTCATTTGACTGCGGCCATGCTGGAGCACCGCCTTTAGTAGAGCAAATCGACCCCAGGACTTATTCTTTGTAAGCCCAGTACTTATTCTATCAGTCTCTTTTGCCGAACCACTAAGTGACGGGGACGTAAACACACCAGCATCGGTTGTCAAGCAATGCTAGGTGTACAAAGACAGACACACAAACACATACACACACATATATATATATATATATATATATATATATATATACATATATATACACATATATATACGACAGGCTTCTTTCAGTTTCCGTCTACCAAATCCACTCACAAGGCAATGGTCGGCCCGCGGCTATAGCAGAAAACACTTGCCCAAGATGCCATGCAGTGGGACTGAACCCGGAACCATGTGGTTGGTTAGCAAGCTACTTACCACACAGCCACTCCTGCGCCTATTTTTAGATTTTTTTCATTTATTCTTTCTCTTCTATCACTGTCCTGCTCTAATTTTCTTTCATCTCTCTCTCTTCTCTTTCTCTGTGCCGTTGTCTTGGTCAAGTCTCTCCTCTCCCATCTCCTTGCAGACTACTATCACGTATACAATTATTTCCTCTCTATCACCATCTCACTCTAATTCCATTTCCTCACACGCCATTGCTCTCTCTCTCTCTCTCTCTCTCTACCTCCTCAACTTCTCTCTCTCCCTGCCCTTGTCTCTTTCTTTCATCATTCTCCCTCCTCTATTCCTTTCTCTCTCTCTCTTTCTCTCTCAGCCTCCTCTTGGTCAAGTTGCTTCTCTCCAAGCACCTTACAAACCACCAGTATGTCCATAACTCTATAACTCTCTCTCTCTCTCTCTCTCTCTCTCTCTATATATATATATATATATATATATATATATATATATATATATATATACCTACCTGCCTGCCTGACTGTCTGCCTATCTATCTATCTATCTATCTATCTATCTAACTGAGGTATTTTGTCGTCATCATCGTCGTCATTGTCATCATTATTATTCCGGTCACTGCCTGGCATCGAACTCGGAATCTTGGGGTTAGTAGCCCATGCTCTTAACCACTACACCATGTGCCCATGGGCACAGTATATGAGTGGGGGCTCTTCGTTGACACTCAGTGTGAGTAAATACTCATGGTTGTCTGATGATCAAAATACATGAAACTCTGCCTGACAGTTTGTGAAGAATTTTCAACTTCAATACAAAACCTTACTCTACTTTTGGCACTTGAGTAGGATTTCTTTTCCCCACCCCTGTTTTGCACCTCCCTACGCACGTGTGTGTGTGTGTGCATATATATATATAATATATATATATATATGTATGTACACACATATAAATGGAGGCATTATAGTGATGATGGTGGTAGTGGAGTACAAAAGTTAGTAGTAGTAGTAGCAGCAGCAGCAGTAGTAGTAGTCGTAGTTGTAGTTGTAGTAGTAGTCGTAGTAGTAGTAGTCATGGAACGGGCAGTGTAGTGGAGGTCATGGAGATAGTTCTGGTGCTGGTGGTGATGTTAGTGATGCAGGTGTTGGTGGTGGTGGTGGTGATGGTGAAGGTAGTTTTGGTGGTGGTGGTGGTGGTGATGAAGGTAGCCTTGGTGGTGTTGTTGATGAAGGTAGTGGTGGTGATGGTGAAAGTAATGTTGTTGTTGTTTTGGTGGTGGTAATGACGAGGGTAGTGGTACTGGTGGTGGTAGTAGCGGTGCTGGTGGTGGTATAAGTGGCCCTACAGTACTAAAGGAACCTTAACATAGTTTTGCCATTGTAGCATCCTCACCTACCTCCTACAAAAACTAACTCTTCAAGGAATTGGCAATATTTCTGGATTCTTCAAATCTTGCAAAATACAAAACAAAAGTCTTTACCCATTTTTTTTCTTTTTCTCCTTCTTTTCTTTTTTATTTTATTTGATGTCTTATATTGTTTGTTTATTGGGGGGGGGGAGTTAAATCTTTATTTTGACATTTTTAAAACCACTAAAAAACATAAAAAACATTTTAAAAAAAACACCCTCCACCCCACCACATTTTCCCTCCTTTCTTCACTTTTTCCCTCCAAAACAGGTAATTTGGAATATTCAACTATTTTCTTATTTTAACTTTCATTCTTCATACATACACACACACACACACATATATGCGTACATACATGTATGCATGCATATATATCTATATAAATGTATTTATGCACGAACACATAGGTATCCATATATGTATACATACATGCATATCTATCTATCAACCTATATATGTGTGTGAGTGTGTGTGTGTGTATGTGTATGAATACATATATATATATGTGTGTGTGTTATATGATATATATGTGTGTGTGTATATATATATATATATATATGTATGTATGTATACATATATATGTATGCATATATATGTATGTATACATGTGTGTTTATGTATGTATATATATAGGTGCGCGCCTACATACACATATGTATGCATACATATATATATATATATATACACACACACATACATATATGTATACATTCATATACACACAATCATACACATATATATTTAACTTACATATACATATGTATACATTCATGTATACACACGCGCACACATACATACACATACACACACACACATATATACATATATATATACACACACACACATACACACGAATTTAAGTCTTAAGATATATTTAAGTTTGCATCTCTCTTTTTACTTGCGATTCTTTCTATTGACATTATTTTTTGGGGGTTTTTTTTCTTTCCTTTAAATCAATTTGGAGAAGAACTCGGTGCTAAAGTAAGTAGAGAAATTTTCCAAAGACCATGTTTCTAAGAAATAAAACGGAATTTATGATGAAGTCAAAAGGTTTTCCTTTTATCTCTCAGCTTTCTCTCTTCTTTCATTTTTGCCCTCTCCTCTTATTCCGTGTTAGAATTTGCTTGAATGGCAGGCAAAGAGAAAATTCGGCATGTTTAGACATTTGATGGAAGCATTATCATCATCATCATCAACATCATCGTCATCATTGTTGTCATCATCATCATTCTTTATTTATTTATCTATCTGTTCATTTATTTACTTATTTATTTCAGGGGTCAGCAATGATTTGATGAGCAGGGCCCATGATGTGTTTTTATGGTTGATTGGTTGTTTAGCAAGATTTCACTGTAAATCACTCCTACCTTTCACAAAGGGGAGGGGGGTGCGTGTGTATGTATATGTATATGTGTGTATATATATATATATATATATAATATGTGTGTGTGTAAATCATCATCATCATGTAAATTATATATATATGTATATATATATATACATATAATATATATATATATAATATGTGTGTGTGTGTGTATATATATATATGTGTGTTATATATATATACATATATTATATACATACATACATACATACATACATATATATATATATATATATATTTACATGATGAGTCTGATGATTTACATATATATACATATATTTACAGACACACACACACACTCCATGTGCCCATGGGTACTGTATATGAGTGGGGAGCTCTTGGTTGACACTCAGTGTGAGTAAATACTCATGCCTGTCCGATGATCAAGATGCGTGAAACCCTGCGTGACAGTTTCTGAAGAATTATATATAATATTATATGTAAATAATGTAAATAATGTTTTCTAGAATTTTCAGCTCAAGAAAGAAAAACAAGAATAATATTCCATTTGGGAGCCTGATACAAGAATATTACCTAAACAGTCCTTTGAATGACTGGCAAGAATTCCTCATGTTTTTTTTTTTTTGTTGTTTTGACAGATATTTAAATTCCAAATATAGGAAATATTTGTTAAAGCGGTTTGGCTACCCAGGAAATACAACCAGGTAGATCACGAGAAAGCATATAGGTGCTATGATAGGTAGACAGGTGGGGAGAGGGAGGGCTAGAGAGAGAGAGGGGCAGTTAGACAGACAGACAGCTGAAGAAGTTGGAGCAGTTTTGCTACCAAGGTAATACAACCAGGTAGATCACGAGAAAGCATATAGGTGCTGTTGATAGGTAGATAGGTAGGTAGGTAGGTAGGGAGAGAGAGAGAGAGAGAGAGAGAGAGAGAGACAGACAGACAGACAGACAGACAGACAGACAGACAGAAGTTAGAGCAGTTTTACTACCAAGATAATACAATCAGGTAGATAATGGGAAAGTATATAGGTGCTATGGATAGGTAGATAGATAGGTAGGGAGAGAGAGAGTGAGACAGTCAGAAGTTAGAGCAGATTTGCTACCAAGGCAATACAACCAGGTAGATAACGAGATAGCATATACACTTGCGTCAGAAATTAATTAGCACTTCTCAAATTTCTACATTAAATAGGTTAAATCAATTAACCTATGAGCTGTTCAAAACGTCTTACGTGATGAGAAAACTTAGTATGGTGTGATTTCGGTCCTTGCGAGGCACTACCTATATCTATTAAACAAAGAAAGATTTGTCTGCATCCGCACTCCAAGTTGTTGCACTGCTATGTCAACATCATAAGGCTGTAGACTCTCAAACTGCTCTGCAAACAAAGTTACGTCATCGTTCTGCGCAACAGTGAACTCGCAACAAAGCAATAGTTTGAGATATGGCCACTAGGTGACAGCACATACCTTGAGTGAAGAGCAAATCAAGGGTGCTAATTAATTTCTGACGGTAGTGTAGAGGCTGTTGATAGGTAGATAGATAGGTAGGGAGAGAGAGAGTCAGACAGCCAGACAGACAGAAGTTAGAGCAGTTTTACTACCAAGGTAATACAACCAGGTAGATAATGAGATATCATATAGAGGCTGTTGATAGGTAGATAGATAGGTAGGGAGAGAGGGAGAGGGAGAGAGATAGACAGACCGCTGAAAAGGTTAAAGCAGTTTTGCTACCCAGGTAATATGACCAGGTAGATCATGAGAAAGTATGAATGTGCAGTTGATAGATAGACAAATAGACAGACAGACAGACAGATAGATAGATAGATAAGGACACACACACATGTGAAGATGTTAAAGAGGTTTTGTTACACAGTTAATACAGCCAGGTAGATCACGAGAAAGTACATAGGTACCATTTACAGGTACACAGATAAGTAGATAGCATGTGTGTGTGTGTGAGTATACATATGTGTGTGTATGTATATATATATATATATATATATAGAGAGAGAGAGAGAGAGAGAGATGGATAGGCAAGTGAATAGCGTGATCATTAATATTCTTACATCATTTCGTTAAAGGTGAATGGTGAACAGAAGATTTAACCTGAGGTCTGCGGTGCCGTCATGGTTACGCCAGACAGAAATGGTTAGTCTTTAGAATTTATAGAAATATTGAGAATGACATTCTAATTCTCTGACATTTCATTTCTCTATTTCTTCGTGAGGGAAACTGATGGCTATTTGGAAAATTCAACTGATGATGATGATGATGATGATGATGGTGGTGGTGGTGTTGGTGGTGTTGGTGGTGTTGGTGGTGGTGGTAGGAGCCGCAGCAGTAGTAGTAGTAGTAGAAGAATTCTTTCGTTGATTTGCCACAAGGACTTGTACATTTAATACAAAGCATATTGCAAAAGTTATAACAGTGTGTGTGGGTATGTATGTATATGTGCTTGTGTGTGTGTGTGTGTGTGTGTGTGTGTGTATTCATATATGTGTGTGTGTGTGTATTTATATATGCATATATGTGTATATATATTGTATATGATAGATATATTGTATTAAAAGATTTATATGTGAATAATAAATGTATAAAAACAAATAAAACAAAACAAATACACATAAATTGAAACTAAAATACAAATAAAACAAAGAAGAGCAATAGTGAGAGGCTGCCATTTAGGAAGGCTTAGGGTACCTTAAGACACTAACCACATTCTGCTCTTATCACTTCACTAAAATTTCCTGCAAGCATTTTGACTTTTAACCAAACCATGGAGCCATTCAACCCCTCTCTTGGATGTAGTTCCTTAGCAATTAGAAGATTATTAGCATAATCCTTATTTGTCATTTCTTATGTAGGTACCCCTAGGTACTCCTAGTACTCACTCCTCCTTTGCAGTCATCACAGTACCCAGTTTGTCCTTCCTTGGCCCCAATGTTAAGCCATGTAGGGTAGAGTTATCCTTTCAGATTACTTTAAATTCCTGGCACCCCATAACGATAAGTGAATTCACTCGTATTTTTTTGTGCCATTCCTTTACATCTTATTAGTGGCACCTTGCTTTGCTGGTTTCGAATTTTGGTACAAAGCAAGCAATTTTGGGGTAGGGAGTAAGCCTATTATACTGACGCCAGTGCTCAGCTGATATTTATTTTATCAACCCCAAAAGGATGAAGGGCAAAGATGATCTTGGTGAAATTTGAACTCAGAACATAGCGAACATAAGTATTGGGGTCGATGGAATTGACTAGTCCTCACTTGCTAAATTTCAGGCCTTGTACCCATAAAAGAAAGGATTATTTCATCAGGGGATAACAATGAACTGGCAAAATTGTTGATGCACTAGACAAAATGCTCAGAGGGTGGGTTGATTACATCAACCCTAATCCTTGCTTAGCAGTATTTTGTCTGGTGTATTAACAATTCTGCCAACCCACTACTCCTCGCTGAATGAAATAATCCTTCCTTCTATGGGCACACAGCCTGAAATTTAGCAAGACAGGACTAGTCGATGTAATGAGTCTAGGACATTTACCACCCATTGAAAATATCACCCCACCACCAAGGACAGTTACCCCTGAGGACAACAGATGAGGATTTAAAACTTCTTAATATATTAGAGAACGGGTAATTAACCAATGGGGGTGGGGGGAATTGTCCTGGGGTTAGTTGTTGTTGGGGAAGAATTGTCCTATGGGGGTAGTAATTGTCTTATGGGGATAGTAATTGTCCTATAGAGGTAGTAATTGTTCTATGGGGGGAGTAATTGTCCTGATGGGTAGCTGTCCTGGTACAGACATGATTGACCCCAGTACTTGACTGGTACTAATTCTTATCGACCCCAAATGGATTAAAGGCCAAGTCAACCTTGGCAGTTAACTTTTGACAAATGTTTGCCTTTCTCTCCCCTTTGCCTTACATTTTCCTTTCATACATTTGTGAACTTGCTGATCTTCTCACCCTGCCCAAGCTTTTGTACCATCTCATTTATTTATGTTATTTTATTTTTTTATTTCATCTAGTTTCAGTTCATGAGCTGTGGCCATGCTGGGGCACTGCTATTCGGTGTTGCTACATGATTTTACTTCACGAATGCTTTTTAGAAATTGACATCTGGTGCCTGAGAGAGTTTGATGCAGCTGCCCTCATCTGCACCTCCTGCCCCGAAGTTGGTTCATCTGGGACACCTGACAGGAAGAGGTCCAGCTTCATTTTAAAGACATCTGCATCCACCCCGTGCAGGTCTCTCAGGTTCCTTCGGGAGGATATTGAAGAGTTGTGGACCTCTGAAGCCCAGGCTATTGCAGTATCTTGACCTACATCTTGATGGCAAATTTGGAGTCTTTGGCACCCAATTTACCTTTCTGTAACTTGAAGACATGCCCCAACATATCTTTACCCCCATCTTCTCTCTTTTTTTTTTGTCTCTCACTCCCCTTCCATCTCCCTTTTCCAACAGGAGTAGCCATGTATTTCATCCACAGCAAGACATTCATATCTATCCCCTCTATTCATTACTTGGCAGAAAACCACCTCCCTCAAAGCTACTCCCTATTCGACTTAGTTAAGGGTCTGTCTTGCAAATTACTTCATGACCCCACAAATGCCTGTGCCATGTAAAAAACACCCAGTTCACCCTGTAAAGTGGTTGATGTCAGGAAAGAGACATCCAGCTATAGAAGACAAGCCAAAGTTGACAATGGAGCTTGGCACAGCTCTTGTCAAATTGTCCAACCCATGCCAGCAGGGAAGAAAAAAATATCAAATATGAGCAGTGATGATGATGATGATGAAAAGAGATTTAATTTATTGAAGAATTTTATTACACAATTAAAAATCACTCCACTGGAATATTATCTTTGATAGTTTCTGAATTCATTGAAATGGTAAAAGTATATTGAATATATTTGAATTATTTTTTTTTACGTTGGTTGTTAGTAAACACAAAGTACTAAAGACTGTCATTTTAATTCATTATTTGTAGTAATCATACGTAATTTCATGCTACATTTCACCAATTTATTATTTTTTTACTAGAACCAAAAAAAAAAAAAAATCACAACAGATCTCTGTGCAATCAATTAAAATTGACTTTATTTGCATATGCAATTAACTGATCAATTTTATGTATATTTGACACTGCTAAATAGTTCTATGATTTGAAAAGTTATCCAATTAAGCAGAATCAACAATATAAATACACACACACACACACGCACATATAATCATCATCATCGTCATCATAATTTTAACATTCACTTTTCCATGCTTGTTTGGGTCAGACAGAATTTGCTAAGGTCAGTTTTCTGTGGCAGCCAGATCCCTTTCCTGTTACCAACCCTCACCCATTTTCAAGTAAGGGTTGAGAAAGCTGCAAGAATATTGGGAGACAGGCAGGTGTAAAGTGTGGGAAGAGATGTACATGGTGGTGAAGAAGAAGAGATAATTTGGTACCCCAGGTGGGTGATCAGTGTGAAATGTCGATGGAGAGGACAGTTTAAGAATGAAGGATGGCTGTCAGGGGTAATAGTTCTGGATAGAGAGAAATAAATGCAGTATCAGGGAAAGGCTGGTGAGATATAGGGTTCTTCTCACATTTAATTACAGAAGCAAAATACTACGGTTAGATAGATGATGGGTGGTGGGGATAATGGGAGTAGGAAATGGGGTGAAGGGAGCTGTGTGCATGTGTGTGTGTGTGTGTGTGTGTGTGTACATATACACAATTTGCATGCAGAATCTCAGTTTCACTGAAATGTGTGGGACAGGTGTGTGCTTGCATTTATATCCCACTACAGCTTGACAACAAATGTTGGTTTGTTTACGTCCCTATAAATTAGGGGTTCTGCAAAAGTGAATCACAGACTAAGTACCAAACTTTAGAAAACGACAAATAAGTATTGGAATTGATTTGTTCAACTAAAACCTTCAAGACAGTGCTCCCGCATGGCCACAGTCCAATAACTAAAACAGATAAAACAGAAAGGGTAATGACCCACTTCGGTCATGAATGACCATGGGATTGCACCTGGAAAGTTCCCGTCTGAGGCAAAAGTCTTGGCAAGGTTGTTTATGGAAGACCAGCGGTCATCCATGCATATCAGCTTCCCTTGTCCATGCCACTGATATTATCCAATGGAATGCCAAAGGCCGATACAGCCTTGGCACCAGTGTCATCACAACTCATTTCTACAGCTGAGTGAATTGCAGCAGTATGAAATAAAGTGTCTTGCTCAAGAACACAACACATGGCCTGGTTCAGGAATCAAACCCACTACCTCATGATTGTGAGCTCAATGCTCAAACCACCGAGCCATGAACTTTCACAGATGCATAGCTCAGTGATAAAATAGGTAAAGCATAAAAGATATATATCCCCCCACATAGAGATACACACATCAGTTTATGTAAAAATAATACAGACACATACTAATTTATGCAAATACATCTGTGTGTATGAGAGTATGTATAAATACATACATAGTAGATGTATTATATAAGCATTACAAGGTGGCAAGCTGGCAGAATCATTAGTATGCTGGGTGAAATGCTTAGCAGTATTTCGTCTGTCTTTACATTCTGAATTCAAATTCCGCCGAGGTTGACTTTGCCTTTCATCCTTTCAGGGTCGATAAATTAAGTACTAGTTGCGTACTGGGATCGATATAATCGATATAATCGACTTAATCCGTTTGTCTGTCCTTGTTTGTCCTCTCTGTGTTTAGCCCCTTGTGGGTAGTAAAAGAATAGGTATTCCGTCTGTTTTTACGTTCTGAGTTCAAATTCCGCTGAGGTCAACTTTGCCTTTCATCCTTTCGGGGTCAATAAATTAAGTACCAGTTGTGTACTGGGGTCAATCTACTCAACTACACCCACTTCTTCAGAATTTCAGGCCTTGGGCTTAGATTAGAAATGATTATATAATCATCTCATAGACGTGTATCTCTATACATGAAAATACACATAAGCCCATGTTTATATACAGACGCAATGCTAGAGCACCAAATATTGCATCATTTATCTTGAGGGGATTTCTTATGATTGCAAATGGATGTTAACTGATGATTGAGACAACTCCAATTGTTTCGGCACAAAACATTGTTTATTAAGTGTCATCCAATCAGAGGACACGATTCTACCAAGTGATGTCTTTCATTCCCACATCATTTATATTTAAGCTTACGTTAATTTGTCTGGAGGGGACTATACCAGGTGACATTACATATACATCGAGTCATCATTATGAATTGACACCTTTCACCTTAGCTTGCTTGCTGTAGTACAGACAGATGGTTCATGTTGCATCATGGACAATGGAAGTTGCAGGTTGCCATTTTACACTTCAGGTTGGAATTGTCACACTGTTTTCTTTATCTCTTATTATAAAAGGCAGATTTTATCTGCCTCCCTTTGGGAGTTATACAAATCTACAATATAGGATTTCTTCAATTACAATTTACCTTGCATTTTTAAGAGTACAATGCATCGCGTCATGCCAGGTCCAGTTTTTAAAATTTAAACTCCAGTTAAGCAAAATTTACAGAAAACTCACATTCTGGTGTGTGTGTCAAATGCTTTTCTTAGTCTGGTTTACAGCACACGCAAACGCACACACACAGTGGGCAACGAATAAAATGAAAGTAATTGACTTACTGTAGTGAGTGATTCTTTCACTCTGCCTCCCACTTCCTCTTTCCACACATAGACACGCAAATATATAAATAAAATTGTAAGCTAACGTGCGTGTGTGTGAGTGGGTGTGTGTGGGTGTGCGCGTGTGTGTGTGTGAGGGTGCGTGTGTGTGTGTGTGTGTGCGTGTGCGTGAGTGTGTGACAGGAAAGTTTTTTTACGACGAATATAACACCTATATCCAAGTAGCAGAAAGATAAGACAGTAAGGTGTGATTTGAGGGAGATTTGGCTGCTATTTCTACCATGTCTAGCTGCCATGTAGGGGTCTCCCTCATAGGCTCATACATACATATATACATAGATAAGACAGTAAGGTGTGATTTGGGGGAAATTTGGCTGCTATTTCTACCAGGTCTAGCTACCATGTAGAGGTCCCCCTCATTGGCTCATATATATATACATACATAAGACAGTAAGGTGTGATTTGAGGGAGATTTGGCTGCTGTTTCTACCAGGTCTGTTAGGCCTTCTCATGTAAACTCAAGCTTTCTCATGCCTTCAACATATGACCAAAGCAGAGAATGTATTCTTTTATTCTTCTGCTTTTTCCAGCCATTGGTCTGTGGCCATGCTGGGGCAATGCCTTGAAGAATTGTAGTTTAATGAATCAACTCCAGTTTTATTTTTGTAAGCATTGTACTTATTCTATCTGTTTCCTTTGTCAAACCACTAGTTGACAGGGATGTAAACAAACCAACATTCGTTGTCAAGCAGTGGTGGAGGACAATCACAAGCACAGACACACACACACATACATGCATACACATATACACACATACATACATACATATATATATATGTGTGTATATATATATTGCAGCGTGGAAGGTGTTTGTAAGCCATTTAAGAAACACACAAAAACCGTTACATTAACTTCAACATTTAAATTTAATTTGCCAAAATATTTTCGTCGCTTTCAGACCGCGACCTGTTCACTGACAAAAATATCGTGCTAACAGGTCGCGGTCTCAAAGCGACGAAAATATTTTCACAAATTAAATTTAAATGTTGAAGTGAATCTAACGGTTTTTGTGTGTTTCTTAAATGGCTTATAAACACCTTCAACGCTGCAACTGTTTTCGTTCCAGCACACGATCTCAGATCAAGTCACTTGCTATGCAAGTACATCTCTGTAACTATATATATATTTATATATATATATATGTATATTGGTAAAAACAGTAAGATAAAAAAAGAAAGAAAGAGACCTCAATATTATGTAAATAGAGGAAATCTTTATATATAAAAGTGAGGTTGTGTGTCTGTCTCCTACAATTTAGATTCCTAACTACTCCCACATTTTGCGGTGCAGTTTAACCAAAACCGGGTATCTTATAGTCGTGATTCATATCGAGACCGTCAGGGTATTAGCGCGCGTCTACGATGAGTCTACGATTTAAAAAAAAATTTACCATCAATTTTTCCCATTTTTAATCCATTTTTGACATATATAAGGGAAGTAACTCTCTAAAATTTATTATTAAATCTCAGAACGTAAAAAGCTACAGTAACACCCCTCCCCCTTTGTGGTTAGCCATATTGAGATGGCTATTATACTTTACATCTCTAAAAATGCTTATATAATTATTTCCCTTACAAACCCGAGCAACGCCGGGCGATACTGCTAGTTCGTTTATAAAGTTACTAGCAGTATTGCCCGGCGTTGCTCAGGTTTGTTTCGACCCTTTAGAATTGGAATTTTTGAAAAGTAAAAATTTTGCATTATGTAGCTTGTTAATCTCTTTAAGTGAACATTTTCTGGTTGAAATACACTGAAAATTAGCGACACAGCAGTCAAAAAATCGTTAAAAAAATAGGGATTTTCATAGAAAAAAAGCACCTTTTTGATGTCAATAATTTTTGGTCTTAACATGGTCCGATTTGAATTTATTCTTCTATGGAAGGAAGAGCAAGCCTTCTTCTATCATACTCTCAATTTTGGTCAACTTGCGCCGCAGGGTCTCAGAGGAGATAGCATTAGTTGAAGGCTACCAAACCTGTCATACACAGACAACTTCAGCTTTATATACATAGAGATTATCTGAGCACATTATCATTATTCATCTTACGTTATGATGTTGATGATGATGATGATGTTGCTGGCAGAGAAGAATTGCCTGTTATGAGCGTCAGAGCTACCAGATCACATGATTTCAACATGTCCCACCCCGTCAGTGGCAGATATCCAATAATAACTGCATACAGTCAAACCTCCCTGCCAATGATATAGGGAATCTCATTCATGTCACAATTAACCAATAAGCTCATTAAAAAATATTCATTAGCGACATCCATGTTAAGTTGGATATCAAGATTGTCCTTTGACACTTATACCACTTCTATTACTGATAATTATTTTTTAATAAGCTCGTTAGCTATTTGTGACATCAGTGACTGAATAGACACTGAAATTCTATATAATCCCAGGCAGTGAGGTTTGGCTGAGGAGACAGTCAACATTGAAATCACATGATCTGGGGCAGTCCACATTGAAATCACAGGTCTGGGGCCCATAGCAGACGATTTTTATCTGCCAACACAACAAAACAACAAATATGAGTGCTTTTATGCATCATGCATATAGATGAAAGGTCCACTCAAGGTATATAATGCAGTATTCTTTGTTCTAATGCAACGTCCATGTTAAGTTGGATATAAAGATTGCTTTTTGATACTGACACTGTTTCTGTCGCTTAAGGAAAAAGTTTGTGCCCTGAACTTGTGCTGAATGGTTGCACCATCAACGCTGAACTTTACTGCGAAGAACTTGATTGAGTCTACAACGTGCTGGTTGAAAAGTACCCAAGACTTGTTCATCAAAAATGCGCTTTGTTTCAACAAGACAATGCAAAGCAGCAAACCAGAAAGGTCAGCAGCAAGATTGAAGAATTGGACGGTGTAGAAGTTCTGCTGCATCCAGCCTATAGTCCAGATGTTGCTCCATCTGACTACGATCTCTTCCGATCAATGCATCACTTTATGAAAGGTCACCAATCTGAGTCATTCAATGAAGTTGAAGAAGCCTAGAAAGAATTTTTCAATTCAAAGTTGAAGGATTGGTACTTTGACCAAATCCCAAAACTTGCAGATCGTTGGCAGAAGGTCGTGGAACATGATGCCCTTCAATTTGAAGAATAGTTGTTGATGTTTTTGGATAAATTCTTGCATAAAAAAAAAAAATCATTATTTTAACAAGGCGTACAAACTTTTTCCTCAACCTCGTAATTATTCATATATGTATGCGTGTGTATATGTGTATTCTGGCATACAGAAGAAATAGAGCCTACCCCACATAAACCCATACATTCTACAGCATATTTGTGTGTGCGTTTATATATATATATATATACATATATACACATGCATATGTTCATGTGTTAATTGATCAAAACCATTTCAGTCCCAGTTGAAATTACTCCGCATCTGGAGCAGATACAACATCAACAACGACAGCAACAACATCGAAAGTACCCAGGTTTTGTTTATTTAACATTTTTATACTTACGCTACCTTTACTACAACCAGCAGCCCCATCACCACCACCACCACCACTACCACCACCACCATCATTAGTTTCAGCATCACATGTATTGCTACAGACATCACCATCATCATCGTACAAAGAATCTCTACCAGCTTGACATTCCCCACCCCTGTCATCACCACTAACACTAGTACCACTACAATAATTATCATCACCACTGCCTCCTCCATCACTGAACCACTACAGCCAATACTATCACCACCACCACTACCACCAAGACCGATAACTCTACTACTACCAACACCACCACAACAACAATACTATTACCAACATTACACTCCACCACTACCTCCAACACCAATTCAACCACCACAACCATTACTACCACTCCACCACTACCTCAACACCAATTCAACCACCACAACCATTACTACCACGATTATCACCGTCACTACCACCACTACCACTACTGCCACTATCACCATATTACTACCTCCCCTCTCAACCACTACCACCATCACCACCACCGCTGCCATCATCATCCTCATCCCGGTTACCATGTCTCAATATGAATGTCCATGTTCTTCAGAGTAAACACTACAAGCAGCTGGTAGTGATCTGTCGAGAGACCACAACAACAACAGCAACAACAACGAGAACACCACCACCACCACCGCCACCACTACCACCACCACCACCAACAACAACAACAACATACTGATTACATCACCTCAAAAGAAACAGTATAAACTGCACATCAAACCATTACAGCCGTTAAACCGAAATGGAAGTCGAACGGGTAAATACAATAACATTGGTTGATCTTTCCAAGCAGGAGAGAACATTGTTGGGGTGTTTTGATAATTGCGGGTGGATGTTGACTTTTATATGTCGTCACTAACAACTATTTCAACATCCGCTTGATTTTATACATTTGCGAGGCTCTGTTTTGTTTTCGTTTTGTTTTGTTTTGTTTTAAATTTTATTTTATTTCATTTTATTTTATTTTATTGTT
>NC_043013.1:50903873-50913873 GCF_006345805.1 Octopus sinensis | reverse complement strand
AACTGTACTTAATTTATCGACCCCCTAAAGGATGAAAGGCAAAGTCGACCTCGGCAGAATTTGAACTCAGAACGTAATCGCGGACGAAATACCGCTAAGCATTTCGCCCTGCGTGCTAAAATTTCTGCCAGCTTCTTAACACACAGCCACACCTGCACCTATATATATCATCATCATCATCATCATCGTTTAGCATCCGCTTTCCATGCTAGCATGGGTTGGCCGGTGCAACTGGGGTCTGGGAAGCCAGGAAGCCGCATCAGGCCCAGTCTGATCTGGCAATGTTTCTACGGCTGGATGCCCTTCCTAACGCCAACCACTCCGTGAGTGTAGTGGGTGCTTTTTACGTGCCACCTGCACAGGTGCCAGACAAGTCTGGCAAACAGCCACGGTCGGATGGTGCTTTTACGTGCCACTGGCACGGAGGCCAGGCGAGGCTGGCAACGGCCATGATCGGATGGTGCTTTTTACGTGCCACCGGCACGGAAGCCAGTCAGCGCGGCACTGTATATATATATATATATATATACAACAGACTTCTTCCAGTTTCTATTTACCAAATCCACTCACAGGGCTTTGGTCAACCAGAGGCTATAGTAGGAGACATCTGCTCAAGGTGCCATGCAGTGGGACTGAACCTAGAACCATGTGGCTCGGAAGCAAGCTTCTTACCACAGAGCCACACCTGCACCTGTATAAAGACAGGAAAACTTCGAAGTCACTGTCAACAATGTTCCCATTTAAGAATGATAAATGGATATATATATATATATATATATATATATATATATATATACACATATATATATATATATATATATATATATATATAATATATATATATATATAATATATATATATAATATATATATATATATATATATATATATATATATATAGACTAGCAGTATTGCCCGGCGTTGCTCGGGTTTGTAAGGGAAATAACTATATAAGCATTTTTAGAGAGTTACTTCCCTTATAGATGCCAATTCGGGCTTTCTTAGCCATTTTTGTTTTGGTGTCTTCAAGCCATGAAGTCGTTGTTCTAAAAGAACGCTGGTCTCCTTCACAACGCATTACGACGTTGATTTCTTTACACTCCCTTCCCCACAGCTTCACGAGGGAGGGAAGAAGGGGGAGAAGCAAACAGGTGCAGCTGTGAGCGTGGACGCCAACTCCGCCGCCATCGACATACGATGCATTTTATGCATTAAAATGGAATAAAAAATTATGTTAAATTATTTTTAAAATCGTAGACTCATCGTTGACGCGCGCTAATAGCCAGACGGGCTCGATATGAATCACGACTATAAGATACCCGAATTTGGTTAAACTGCACCGCAAAATGTGGGAGGAGTTAGGAATCTAAATCGAAGGGGACAGACACTCACACAACTAGAGTTTTATATATATAGATATATATATATATATATCTATATATAAACGGCAGTTTGTCTGTGTGTGTGTCTGTGTGTCTGTCAGGTTGTACCCTCACCCTGACCACGGCTTTCAACCGATTCTGATGAAACTTGACACACACATAGCCCAATGTCATAATTCAAAACTAACGCAGCAAAAATTTTGAAAAGTTCCCCCAGTTCTGAAAATAATCGATAAATTCGACATGGGGTCGAGAATCAGAAACACAAACCACAGACTGTCTAGGGGACGCAACTCGACCTTTTTAACTCTCAAAAATAAATTTACCATAATTTTTTTTCCATTTTTTTCTATTTTTTGGCTATAACTCTCTAAAAATGCTTTATAGTTATTTCCTTTAGAAACCCGAGCAACGCCAGGCGATAATGCTAGTATATATATATATATATATATATACATGCGAGTGTGAGTGTGAGTGTGCACTGAAGTGCTAGTGAGTGAGTGTAATTTGGTGTGATGCCTTCCATCACAGAAACGGTTCAACATTTCCATGTTTCATGGATTACATGGGATGTTGTAGTTGTTGTTGTTAAAGTACAGAGAAAAAAGTACAAAGCAGACAGACATACGCTACCACTACCATTATAGGTACTACGGCCTCGACACTGTCATCAGCACCACCAACACCACCATCACTATCGCCACCACCACCGTCATTAACATCACCATCACCACCACCGTTACCATTACTACCATCACCACCAGCACCGCCATCATCATCATCATCACCACCACCATCAATACAATCATCACCACTACCATTACCATCATCACCACCACCACCATCATCATCACCACCACCACCACTACTTCCACCACCATCATCACCACCACTACCACTACCACCACCGTTACCATTACTACCACCATCATCACCACCACCAACCCCATCATCACCACTACCATTACCACCACCACCATTACCACCACCACCACCACCACTACCACCATCATCATCACCACCACTGCCACCATTACCACCACTGTTCCTATCATCAACACTACTGATATATCTGTACTGTCACCTCCACTATTTCTACCACTACCACCACCACCACTGCAACTCTGTGTTCATAGCTGAACTAACCAGATGTTATTTCTGAGTAGAGACCTCATCATTCAAAGGAAGTTTTTGGATGTGAATGAAGCAGTGAGGGGGAAGGAGGAGGAGGAGGAGGGGGGAGGAGGAGGAGACGCTTAGTAAGAGAGTGGTGGGTAGTGCAGTGGACTGGGGCAGGTGCGTGGGTGAGGAGGGAGGGACTGACAGTCGATGAGAGGGGGTGGGGAGGTTGAGTTTAGCATTTCATTTGTCTTACATGATGATGATGATGATGATGATGACGGTGGTGGTGATGGTGGTAGTGGTATTGGATGTGGTGGCATTCATGATGTTACCATGATGACGGTGAAGAATGTGAATGCAATGTTGTAGTGGAGGAGAGGAGGATGGAGGGGAGGAGGCAGATGATGGCGATAAATGATGTGGGGGTGGAGGATATCAAGGTAAGAAGGAGGAGGAAGAAGAAGAAGAAGAAGAAGAAGAAGAGAAGAAGAAGAAGAAGAAGAAGAAGAAGAGAAGATGATGAAGAAGAAGAAGGATGATAATGATAATGATTTCAAATTTTGGTACAAGACTGGCCATGCTGGGGCACCACCTTGAGTAATTTTAGTCAAATGAATCAACCCCAAATACTTATTCTTTTAAAGCCTGATACTTATTCCATCAGTCTCTTTTGCTGAACTGCTATGTTATGTAAACACACCAATACCAGTTGTCAAGTGGTTGTGGGGAACAAAAACAGACACAAAGACAGACGCAAAGACACACACATACTATAGGTTTCTTTCAGTTTCCATCTACCAAACCCATTAACAAGGCTTTGGCCAGCCCAAGGCTTCAGTAGAAGATACATGCCCAAGGTGCCACACAGCAAGATTGAACCTGGAACCAAGTGATTGAGCAAAAAACTTCTTAACCACACAGCCATGCATCAAGTTTACTTCATTCTCTGAAAAATGAAAAAATGAACAGATTTAACTGATTTTCAAGCCTTATTGATGTCTCATCAGGTGTTTGCATCTCTTGTCAGCTTTGTCAGGGCTTTCTACTCCCACAAAATGTCTCACTCTAAAACTGGGGCCTGGTTGTTTTCTTATTCTGTTTCCAACTTCTTTCTAATCCAATTCATTTCCATTCACTTTTAAAATCAATTCTGATTTAATTGACTGTTGTTTTTTTTAAATTCTAGTTGGTTGGCATTTGAAAGGGCATCCAGCTGTAAAAATCATGCTAAAACAGGCTTTGCTGGTGCTGGTGCCACGTAAAAAGCACTCAGCCCACTTTGGGGAGTGGTTGGTGTTAGGAAGGGCATTCAGCCATAAAAACCCTACAAAAAACAGGCACAGAAGCCTGGAGTAGTCTTCCACCTGGCTGGTTCCTATCAACCATCTTACCCATGCATGCATGCATGGAAGATGGATGTTAAACAATGATGATGATGATGATTTATATTCTCATATCTTTAGTATATTTTTACACAATTACTTATATAATGCATGGCTCAGTGGATAGAGTGTCGAGCTTACGATCATGAGGTTGTGAGTTCAAATCCCGGACCGGGCTGCATGTTGTGTTCATGAGCAAGAAACTTTATTTTATGTTGCTCCAGTTAACTCAGCTGTAGAAATGAGTTGCAACGTCACAGGTGCCAAGCTGTATCAGCCCCTTTGCCTTCCCTTGGACAACACAAGTGGCATGGAGAGGGGGGGGGCAGTATCCATGGGCAACTGCTGGTCTTCCATAACCAACCTTGCGCAGACTTGTGCCTAGGAGGGTAACTTTCTAGGTGCAATCTCAAGGTCAGTCATGACCGAAGGGGGTCTCAGAGACTTAGATAACGGTAATTTTTTACACTACTTTTTGTTACATATTTTTATTACTCAAAGGTGGTGAGCTGGCAGAATTGTTAGCATGCTGGGCAAAATGCTTAGTGGTATTTCGTCTGTCTTTACATTCCGAGTTCAAATTCTGCCGAGGTTGACTTTGCTTTTCATCCTTTTGGGGTTGATAAATTAAGTACCAGTTGCATAATGGGGTCGATCTAATCAACTAGCCCCCTCCCTCAAAATTTGGAGCCTTGTGCCTAGAGTAGAAAAGAATATTCTTTACTAGCAGAATTTCCCGGCGTTGCTCGGGGCTGAATTGCTTGAAAGTACTGTTAATGATTGCACTGAATTATGATGATTATTCAGGCAAATATTGATATAAGTTTATGGTGGGAGATAAGGACTTAACGATCAAACGTGTGCCAGCATTGCTTGTTTTGGGGAACCAAATTTCTGATGAGCATTATAGGGCACCAACTTTAAGTTTGAGAAAGTGTGGTGGTAGGCCGGGGTGCTCAAAGGAATTGAGTACCTCTATTGGATAGTTGATGACGTCCTCTGGGTCAGGAGTTGTATCGATAGACTGATATACATAGACTTCCCCAGGAATGAGTTTTAGCATTTCATCATTAATATGGTGAACAGTCTTATTCCTCGGGGCCAGTATAGCCTTTTTGCCAATCCAATCCATATTCTGATTAGCTTGTAGATCTGGGAACACTGCATATCTGAGATCAGAAGGTGTCTTAACAATGGTACAAATGGAATCGATGGCAATATTACCATTTTCATCCCCTGGTATTTTTCCTTCGCCCAGTGCAAGGAGGTGTGAGGAAATGCTGCTGATGTGATATTACGTCGCATATGAGCACGCATATTGGTGTGAAGTTGAGAGTTACTTCCCTTTTTATTTAAAAAAATATGCATTAAAATGGAAAAAAATGATGGTAAATTATTTGTAAAATCGTAGACTCATCGTAGACACGCGCTAATACCCAGAAGGGCTCGATATGAATCACGACTATAAGATACCCGGTTTTGGTTAAACTGCATCGCAAAATGTGGGAGTAGTTAGGAATCTAAATCGGAGTAGACAGACACACAACCTTTCTTTTATATATAAATATTTTCGTCCTAAAAAACTTTGTATGGATTGAATGGTTACCTCTATGGAAATATATACACGCACATTATACATACATGTGTGTATAGATGAATATATAAATACATTTATATATTTATATACACTTTTGGGCGATCTTTCTGTTTCTTAGAGATAACTTTAGATCTTATTTTCGTGCTAAAAAACATTGTATGGAGTGAATGGTTACCTCTATGGAAATATATACACACACGTTATACATACATGTGTGCATAGATGAATATATAAATACATTTATATATCTATATACACTTTTGGGCGATCTTTCTGTTTCTTAGAGATAACTTTAGATCTTATTTTCGTCCTAAAAAACTTTGTATGGAGTGAATGGTTACCTCTATGGAAATATATACACACACGTTATACATACATGTGTGCATAGATGAATATATAAATACATTTATATATCTATATACACTTTTGGCGATCTTTGTGCTACTTAGAGATAACTTTAGATCTTATTTTCGTCCTAAAAAACTTTGTGCGGAGTGAATGGTTACGTCTATGGAAATATATACACACACATTATACATACATCTGTGTATAGATGAATATATAAATACATTTAAATATCTATATACACTTTTGGGCGATCTTTCTGCTACTTGTATATACTTTAGATCTTATATTCGTCCTAAAAAACTTTGTATGGAGTGAAAGGTTACCTCTATGGAAATATATACACACACATTATACATACATCTGTGTATAGATGAATATATAAATACATTTAAATATCTATATACACTTTTGGGCGATCTTTCTGCTACTTGGATATAGGTCTTATATTCGTCCTAAAAAACTTTCCTGTCACACCCTCACGTCACACGCACACACACATGCACACACACACACACACACTCACACACACACGTTAGCTTACAATTTTATTTATATATTTGCGTGTCTATGTGTGTAAAGAGGAAGTGGGAATGCAGAGTGAAGGAGTCACTCACTACAAAAAGTGAATTACTTTCACTTTACGTTGCACACTGGTGTGTGTGTTTGCGTGTGCTGTAGCCCACACTAAGAAAGCATTTGACTTATACAACAATGTGAGTTTTCTATAAATTTGCTTATTGGGGTTGAAATTTTAAAAAGTGGACCTGGCAAGACCCGATGCATTCTACTCTTAAAAATGCTAGGTACTTGTAATTGAAGAAATCCTATATTGTAGATTTCTATAAGGACAACGGAGGCAGAAAATCTGCCTTTTATAATAAGATATATATATATATATATATATATATATTCCAGGCTTTTTCAGTTTCCATCCACCAAATCCACTCTCAAGGCTTTGGTCGGACCGAGGCTATAATAGAAGACACTTGCCAAAGTGCCACACAGTGCCACTGAACCCGGAACCATGTGGTTGGTAAGCAAGCTACTTACCACACAGTCACTACTGCGCCTATTTATTCATATTGCTTTGAATTTAATCATGCATTCCCGTTACGTAGTTCTTTATTTTTAGAATGATATTGTAGGGTTGTCAGGAGAGGTCAGATGTGGCCATTTTAGACATAAAACAGATAGAATATTTGGGCTGGATATGGTCAGTTTAAATGCTAAAGAGTTAATGAAACACAAATTGGTCTTCTATGGTTTTGGTTTTGATGAAGGCAGCTTGCCATTGAACATTCCAACTGGATTTTAGTCATCCAGTGTGTGTGTGTGTGCATGCATGTGTGGTGTGCATGCATGTGGTGTGTGTGTGTGTGTATGTGGTGAGAGAGAGAGAAAGAGAGAGAGAGAGAGATAGGGAGAGAAGGAGAAAATGTATAAAGCAAGAATATACACAAGATATACGTTTGTGCAATATGGAGGTTTTTCATCATTTGATTTTCAGTTTTAATGGTTTACTATGTTCTAACAGCAAAGACTTATTACACAAACTCAGAGTATCAACAGAGACTACACGCAGCATAACAATACAATATTTACACACTTCAAAGCAGCAAAATGCGTAGCGGGATTTCGTCTGTCTTTACGTTCCGAGTTCAAATTCTGCCAAGGTTGACTTGACTTTGCTTTTTATTTTTTCTGGGTTGAGAAATTAAGTACCAGTTGCGTACTGGGGTTGATCTAATCAATTGGACTTCTCCCCTAAAATTTCGGGCCTTGTGCCCAGAGCAGAAAAGAATATTTACACTATTCTTCTGTATTGAATTCTTGTTCCTCTTCTTTATAATTTCAAATCTTTTGCCTTTTGTCTTTAATCTACTTCAGTCACATGACTGCAAACATGCTGGGGTACTGCCTTGAAGAGTTTAGTTAAATGAATCAGTCTCTTTGCCAAACCACTAAGTTACAAGGACATAAACAAACAAACACTGGCTACCAAGCAGTGCGGTGGACAAACACTAACACATACACACACATACATAAATGTAAAAAGCACCATACGAATGTGTCGATGTCAGAGCCGCCTGACTGGCCAGCCTTGTCACACCCTGTGACTCACTGAATCTCCTGAGAACTACGTTAAGGGTACACGTGTCTGTGGAGTGCTCAGCCACTTGCATGTTAATTTCACGAGCAGGATGTTCCATTGATCGGATCAACTGGAACCCTCGTCGTCATAACAGATAGAATGCAATATATAAATATATATACATATATATGCGTGTGTGTGTGTATGTATGTGTGTAGGTGTGTGTGTGTGTGTATTCTTTTACTCGTTTATTTGCTTCAGTCATTTGATTGCGGCCATGCTGGAGCATCACCTTTAGTCAAACAAATCAACCCCAGGACTTAGTCTTTGTAAGCCTAGTGCTTATTCTATCAATCTCTTTTGCTGAACCGCTAGAGAACAAAGATGTAAACACCAGCATCGGTTGTCAAGTTGTCAAGTGATGGTGGGGAGGCAAACACAGTCACACAAACATATACATACATACATAATATATATATATATATATATATATATGTACAGACTTCTTTCAGTTTCTGTCTACGAGATCTATTCACAAGGCTTTGGTCAGCGTGAAGCTATAGAAGAAGACATTTGCTCAAGTTTCCACACAGTGGGACTGAACCCAGAACCATGCGGTTAGTAAGTAAGGCACTTACCACATATATATGTATACATGTATATCAGGAAAAATCCACCAGTCTGATAAAAGACATCTCGAAAAGTCAAAAGTGAAATATATAAACAAAAGAAAGATAAAAATGAAAAAAAGATAAAGACCGATTTCTGTTATTTCTTTGAATAATTGGATTAAAAGTTTGGAAATAAAAGTGAAAAGCAACTGTAATCAAGAGGAATTCCAATATTTGAATTTAATAATTTTATGGGAAAAAAATTCCAATTTCACTCTAATTCTCATTTTACACATAAATACACAGGTGTAAATATCTGTGTCTATATGTGTGTGTGTGTGCGCGTGTGTGTGTTTGTGTAAGCATGAGTATTAACGCACCCAAATATTATGTGTATATTCATATATATATATATATATATATATATATATATATATACAACACACATATATATACACACACATAAATATATATACATATATTCACATATATATGTGTTTATCTACAGATATATGTAGTTATATATGTATATGCATATACATGAAGGCATATATATATATATATATGTATATAGATAGATAAATAGATAGATAGATAGATAGAAAGATAGATGTATGTATGCGTACATGTGAAAGTGTGTGTGTATATGTATTTGCCAGTACATGTATATACGTGTATATAAGTATGTACTATATATATGTGTGTGTGTATGTATTATATATATATATATGTATATGTATATATATATATATGTGAGTGTGTGTGTGTGTGTGTTTATAAATATACATATGTACATTATATATACTACATATTTATATACATACACATACATAGATACATATAATATATATATATATGTATGTATACTCATACACACATACATATATATATATATATATATAATATATATATATAGATGTATGTATACTCATACACACATACATACCACACACAGACATACAGAACATCCATACTTATATCACACACACACACACACAAGCACATGTATACACATCTACTTGTTATATTTCCACCGTTTTATTTAATTTGTAGATTTGTTGAAAAAAAAATAATAAAAAATAAATAAATAAAACAGAAATGCAAAGAACATTTTGTGACCTGTAATTCTTGCTTCTATTGAATGGAAAACGTCTTTGCAATAGTAGAGAGAGAGAGAGAGTGTGTGTGTGTGTGTGTGTGTTCTATGTTTAGAATTAGGCAGACAGTAGGTTAATTCTTGGTGTCAGTGTGACATTGGCAGAGAAAGACAGAAGTCGGCTAAGCTCTTTCACATGTCTTCTATGGAACCATCTTCCATACATGTACCCTTACACATCAGCCATGGCATGAATGGAAAGACAGCGTCTGTGTGGAGGCATGCTTGTGTGTGTGTGTGTGTGTGTGTCTGTGTAAGTGTGTTTCTATGTATGTATGCTTCTGTACGTGTGTGTGTGTGTGTCTGCATAC
>NC_043013.1:50891373-50898873 GCF_006345805.1 Octopus sinensis | reverse complement strand
AAAAAACAATTAATCTACATTATATTTCAATTAATGATAAAAGGAGTACTTTTCAAATCTACCGTATGCATATCCAGTAAGCATATTATAATCCTTCCAGGGCAAGGATTACAATTAAGTAATTAGATTTGAGTAAAACAGAAGCCAAATTTATGTTACGCACGTTTCTGTAAATGAATTTTATGTATTCCCTATAACATACAAAGTCATGCAATATAAGCCACACATGTAATAACATTGTAGTTCAGTCACTTCTTCAGACATCCTGATTAGAATACCAATCAACTGATAAGGAGATGAAGTTACGATGATATTATTGCATATAGTGAGAATTTACAAAAAAACAAAAGACGAAGACGGGTGTGGAAACAACAAAACATGTATTAGTTTAATGTTTGGGAAGTGAGAAAATCTTTTACATTTTGAGCCTACGCTCTTCAACAGAAAGGAACATGGAAATAAACAGGGAAAGAAAATAGAAAAAGGTTTAGTGGCTAGTGATCTATCATGGCGAATACCGGACAGAAGGGTGACATAGGAAAGCTAGGAAGAAGGGGAGATAATAAAATAATGGTGATCCCAAAACGAAGGTGTCATGCATGTATATGCGTGAGCATGTATGCACATGTGGAAGTAGGCTGGTGACATTGACGTATGCATGTGTGCATCTGTAGGTGTTGCATAACTTTGTATATAATATAGAATAAATAAAATTCGTTTTACAGAAATGTACATAATATAAATTTGGATTCTTTTTTCCTAAATTAAATTAATTATGTAAAGATATATACAAACATACATATATGCATGTGTGTGTATATATATATATATATATATATATATATAAATATATGCATGTGTGTGTATATATATATATATATATATATATATATAAATGTATGCATGTATGTATGTGTGTGCATATATATAAGTGTGTGTGTCTATACATATATGTATGTATTTATGTATGTATGTCTGTAGTTGGTGCCTGTGACACATAAAAAGCATCATTCGAGCATGGTCGATGCCAGTGCCATCTGACTGGCCCCCTTGCTAGTGGCATGTACAAAGCACCCTCTACACTCTTGGAGTGGTTGGCATTAGGACGGGCATCCAGCTGTAGAAACTCTGCCAGATCAGATTGGAGCATGACGCAGCCTCCTGGCTTGCCAGTTCTCAGTCAAACCGTCCAACCCATGCCAGCATGGAAAGCAGACGTTAGATGATGATGATGATGAATGTATGCATGTGTGTGTGTATGTATGTATGTAAGTGCATATTTGAGTTTGTGTCCATCCATGCATGCATACATGTATGCATGTGTGTGCATATGAGTTTGTATCTATGCATGTATGAATGTGTGCATGATGTATGTATATATGCATGTATGTGTTGTGCATATATGAGTTTGTGTCCATGCATGCATGTATGTAAATATGTATGTGCGTATATGAGTTTGTGTCTATGCATGTATGTATGTATGCTTGTATGTATGTGCATATATGAGTTTGTGTCCATGCATACATGCATGTATGTATGTATATATGTGTAAGATTATATGAGTTCATGTCCATAAATGCATACATGTATGTATGCATGTATATATATATATTTTACATGTCATGTGATAAAGGAGCACTTTCTCAGGTTTAGAAGTTCTGACAAAAATTTAAAAGAAACACCAATAAAAATGAAATATGCAGCTTCACAGAACTAACAACAAACACTAAAGGTCTGCCGCCAAAGTGTTCTCATCCTCATCAGCAAGAAACTACACAGAAAAGATACAATATCACAATGGTACAACGATACAGAGAAAGATCTATCAAACATTACTCAGAGACACTGCTTTAGATTTCCAGGCCTTTCTGGTTTGGTGATAGCAATATTTGTGGGGATAAATACATAAAGATTTGTGGTGGACACGAAGACAGACATACATGCATGCAGATATGCATATTCATATAGGTACATATACGATACAAATGTGCACTTTGCTCACAGCGTGCACACGTTTGTATATACAAATGCATATACGTTCAGAGAGAGTGTTGTAATGTTAGAAGATTCAAAATTATGCCGAATGCATGTGCAGCAGATACATGAGTGCATATATGCAAGTGTGTATATATATATATATATATATATGGCCACTGCTCTGAGCTGAAACAACAAAAACGAACTATATACACACACACTTGTGATCTATGTGGCTACATTACTCAAGATTGTACACACACACACACACATATATATATATATATATATATATATATATATATACATACATATATATATATGTACATATATATATATATATACATATATATATATACATATACATATACAGGCATATATGTATGTATGTATGTATATATACAGATACATACTTCACACAGGTGTGTATATATATATATATATATATACATCATAAGTATATATATATATGTATATATATACTTATGATGTATGTGCCCACATTATTCGAGATTGTATATGTACAAATATACAGACATATATGTATGAGTGTGTGTATGTGAGTGTATATATATATATATATATATATATACATGCACATATATGCATATATATGCATGTGTATAAATATTAGCTACACAATACACACATGTATATATACCTGTGTATATTTTCTTATATATATATATATACATATATATATATATATATACATATGTATATGAATACATATACATAAACAGATATATGTATATAAATGCACATAGACATATACATATATTTCACATATTTGAGAAAAAAAAAACCCTTTCCATTTGAAAGAATCTTTGTGTAATCTTTTGAATATAAAACGACAAAAACATACATTTGTCAGAAGTAGTGAGTACAAAATTTGAAATCCATCTCACATGTTTGAACCAGGCAATGTGAAAAAAATACAACATAACACTCACAGCCACCCACACACACACACATATAGATATACACATGCATTGATATGGCAGCATGAAACATGGGCATTTGATGATGATGATGATGATGTTGATGATGACATATATGCATGTGTGTGCATACACACATGCACATGCAGAAATGCATGTATATAGCATCATCTGTATTCTTCAACTCCAAAAGTATTAAGAATTTTTGAAGCTTTCTAAACATATATATATACATATATATATACATATATATATATACATATATATATATATATATACATATATATATATATACATATATATACATACATATATATACATACATATATATATATATACATATATATACATATATATATATACATATATATATACATATATATATATATACATATATATATATACATATATATATACATATATATATATATATTAGACTGTATATATTAACGTGTGTAATAGTGAGCAGTATATAAGTGTGTGTATGTATGTATATATGCGTGTGTGTGTATACATCCACATATGTCTATTGTCTCAAAGCTCACATGCGAGACACTGTGAAACTCTTTGTAATGACGGAATGAATTCTTTGACAGTTTTCCAATAAAGATATACTCTATATCATGTACTGGGTGCTCGTTTCCTTCTTTTGTACATATATACTTTCACACACACATATATATATGTGTATGAACATATGTATGTGTATACATAAATATTTATATATACACACACACACACAACATAGATGTAATTGTGTGTGTGTGTGTGTGTGTGTTGTACCTGTAATTCAAAGGGCCTACCTTATCACGTTCTGTCATACTGAGTCTCCCTGAGAACTACATTAAGGGCACACATGTCCATGGAGTACTCAGCCACTTGCACATTAATTTCACAAGCAGGCTGTTCCGTTGATCGGGTCAACTGGAACACACAACATTGAACACAGCACCAGTTTATATATCTTGTCTATCTTGATATGAGATCACCATATTGTGCACATATGGTTGTGATGCATGTGCTTGGTGTAGCCTTGTATATTTTACTCCACTTTGATGGCATGCACTGCTCTCTCACTCAATAATAATAATAATAATAATAATAATAATAATAATAATAATAATAATAATAATGATAATAACAATGATGATGGTCTTGGTATAAAAAATGGGCTACAGCAAATATTCTGCTCAATACCACAGATTTGCTTGTCAGTTGTTTGACCTTAACCAGCTGAGCATGTCCCTTAGTGGCTGAAGATATGTGCGCCTCTGATCACGAGCAGAAGTAGTGGGGGAGCATCATAGCCATGTGTTGAGAGGAATTCTTTGGGGTTTAAATAATTCACCTCCGGAAACATGGGTGTTTCATACAACATCCTTAAACAATCCTTATCCAGGGACCTTTTGAGTGGGATGGGCAGCTTGACCTGAAGAAAATTCTAATTGGGCCCCCACCTGCAAGGTCATGCACTGTTAATCTTGATATGAGATCACCATGTTGTGCACATATGGTTGTGATGCATGTGCCTGGTGTACCCTTATCAGATGGGTAGTCATGATGGGTATACTGGGCTTCGTATATTTTACTCCTGTGTCACTTTGATGGCATGCACTGCTCTCTCACTCAATAATAATAATAATAATAGTAATAATAATAATAATAATAATAGTAATGTTGATGGACTTTTGTGGAATGATCTGTTTTTCATGATCAACTGTATGTGCTGTATATTAGCTTGCCCCCTCCATCAAATTAATGTTACCTGGACAGGTGCACAGTGTACCATGTGTCAGGTGTCAAAGAGATCACAGAGCAACACGAGATGAAGTGCTTTTTGCTCAAGAACACAATGAACCACCCAGTCAAGGAATTGAAACCACAATCTCACGATCACAAGTGCAACACCCTAAACACCAGGCCATGCACCCTCACAACAACAACAACAATAATAATAATAATAATAATAAAATTCCAGTATTCTGATATTTTGAATTTTGGTTTGTCCCCATTAATGAGGGTGGTCGGATCTACCTCACTCTTACAGCAACCGCTCTCACACTATCTCGTGTGTGAATATACACACACACAC
The DNA here is from genome assembly GCF_006345805.1 of Octopus sinensis. Lineage (NCBI taxonomy): Eukaryota > Metazoa > Mollusca > Cephalopoda > Octopoda > Octopodidae > Octopus > Octopus sinensis. The sequence goes on along the minus strand of NC_043013.1, from coordinate 50,893,863 downwards.
ACACCACACACATAGAAGTACATTGCTAGCAGAATCATTATTATTCAAGAATATTCTGGAAAAGAAATGAGAGAGGAGGAGAAGGAGGATAATTGGAAGGAGGAGGAGAAGGAGAAGAAGAAGAAGAAGAAGAAGAAGAAGGAAATAGAAGAAGATGAAAGAGGGAGAGAAGAAAAGGAGTGTGGAAGAAGGAGAAGAAGAAGAAGAAGAAGAAGAAGGAGAAGAAGGAGAAGAAGAAGAAGAAAGAAGAAGAAGAAGAAGAAGAAGAAGAAGAAGAAAGCAGTGATTGTAACTAAGTAAAAGAATGAAGATATGAGAGATGAAACGATGAAACAGAGAGAAGAATAGAGAGGAAAGAGAAAAGAAAAGGAAAAAGGGAGGAGGAAGAGAGAGAAGAAAGAGAGAGAGTGAGAGAGAGAGAGAGAGAGAGGGGGGAAGTATCATTTTGTAATTGTGTGTAATTAGTTTTGACAGTGAATTATAGGAGGGCAGCAACAATGTTGTTAGATTATCTCTGTTGTAGATAATCTCTGTCTTGGAGGGTGTCACAGACTCACTGACATGATGTGAGCCGAGTCTGTCTCTCTGTCTCGGAGTCTAATCTAATATTCTAATGCTACGTTCTATACACCAGCTAATGTGGACACCTCTGCTATTTATTTATTCAACAACTGTATTCAGCACACCAACACATAAACCCGTTTGCATTATATATTTATGTGTGTACAAATTTGTACATTAGTATATTAGTATGCCTGTGCATGCATACACACACAAACACATATATATACACATATATATACTAGTGTCTGTGAGTACATATACATACATATATATGCGTCAAGTACATCAACATCAAAATAAATATCAAAAGGAAATTGTAGTTGTGATACCTGTGCCAGTGGCACGTAAAAAGCACTATCCGAACGTGGCTGATGCCAGCGCCACCTTGACTGGCTTCTGTGCCGGTGACACATAAAAAGCACCAACTGATCGTGGCCGCTGCCAGCTTCCCCTGGCATCTGTGCTGGTGGCCCGTAAAGAGCACCCACTACACTCACGGAGTGGTTGGCATTAGGAAGGGCATCCAGCTGTAGAAACACTGCCAGACCAGACTGGAGCCTGGTGCAGCCTCCTGGCTTCCCAGACCCCGGTCGAACCGTCCAAGCCATGCTAGCATGGAGAACAGACGTTAAACGATGATGATGATGATGATGATAATATATATATATATATATATTATATATATATATATATATATATATATACATATACATATATATATATATATACATATGAAATGGGGAGTGCTGACTACTTTCCTGTTGCTTCAAATTTTTTGTTGGAATGACAATCATCAGACAGTATACGAACAATGAAAGTATTTATATGTGAAGAGAATTATCACTGGTGTTCTTTGATACAAGGTAGCTCACTTTAAATGTGTTGTTACTTTTCTTGTTTATATCCAATTGATCATTCAGGTTCTAATTCACTATAAAATTCATTTATATGATGGCAGTTATATATTATCACTTCCTGTTTAAAATATATATTTTTGATTGCCTGTTCGTTTTCTTTATGTATTTTTTTTATATATGGTATTTCTCTGTAATACAAAGTTGGCATTACTTTGTTCAAGTGATGTAGGATGTGCTATTTTCAATGAGTGAGAAACATATATCAAAATAGTCAACTCAACATTCTTTCATGTTCCCATAACTATCTTTTTGTCTCCATACCTGGATAAGACAGTATCATTCTTCTTTGCGTCATTTCTGAATGTAGATTTAGTGTTGAAAAGACATTTTTAAAAACTACTTTCGTTCATACTTATATACATTTTTGTATCCTTGAAATTTTACCTTTGTTTAGTACATAATTGCTTTCATTAATCATTTACCATTAGCATGTGTGAGTATATCTATTTATTCATGCAGTTACACTCAATTTCCCAAGTGCTTTATTCTTCAGATAATTCAAAACATATATTATGATGCTGACATGTTTGTACAGTTATAACTGACCTTGATGGTGTTTTCATTAAATGATCTGTGGTACTTGGAATTGGTTAAGATATGTTTTTTATAAATATGTCTAAGAAAATTCTAGGTACGTATGATTTATACTTAGGCTAAAAGGCATATTAAACCAGATGATGTGTTTTCACTGTTTGTTCCACTATCAGACCATGTGTTGGTAATAAAGTAATTCAAATTACATAAAGCACAACTTTTGAAAAACAAAATTATTATTGTTATACCCTGTAGTTTTCTTTCTGGATATTTTTTTATCTTATCTTGTTAACTGTAATATGATAAAATGCAGCCAGTACACTCTGTAAAGTAAGTCATTAGGAATGACAAGCAGTTGTAGAAACCATGTTGAAAAGAAAACATACATGATGGAAATGATGACATTGGTTTGTCCCAGAGCAGAGTTACTATAAATAAGGATTGGTGCTGTGATGAGCCATCAAATGGTTATCAG
>NC_043013.1:50887823-50891273 GCF_006345805.1 Octopus sinensis | reverse complement strand
GAGAGTAAGAGAGAGAGAGAGAGAGAGGAGAAGAGACAAGAAAAGAAGCAGAGAAATAAAGAGAAATACAAATATGGAGAGGAAGAGACACATATGCAGAAACAAGCAGAGACAGACAGACAGACAAATAAAGGGGCAGAGAGGAGAGAGAGACACATACACACACAGACGGAAAAAAAGAAAACAGAAAAAGAGAGACAGAGATAGACAGACGGACAGACAGATAGAGACATAGATAGAGCCAGACAAAGAGAGAAAGACACAAAGAGGGAGAGAGAGAGAGCAAAAGCGAAGAGAGAGAGAGATTTCCATTAAACTAAATTTAGTTTCAACTTAACATGCTGACCTGTGTAATCTTTACATTTCAGTAGAGTCTCTTATAAAATTAGTATCATCTCAGAGAAATATAAGGTGGAATCGATAGAGCTGAAGACAGGTGGTCAAGAGGTCAATGATGTATGTCCTGTCAGTGTTTGGTGTTGTCAGTGGTGTACGTGATGTCAGGGGTCAGTGATGGAGACCGTGATAAACACAAGTAGCTTCCAACTGTCAAGAAATTTTAAATAAACAGATGACCCACTGTGACAGCAGTTTGCATGTGCGCACAGATGTGTTGTGTGTGTGTGTGTGTGTGTGTGTGATCATTATCATCATCATCATCATCATCATTATTGTTTAATGTCCACCTTCTATGCTGGCATGGGTTGGACAGGAGCTAAACAGGAGCTGGCCAGGCAGAAAAGCACACCAGATATCTGTGTCTGTTTTGGCATGGTTTTTACAACTGGGTGCCCTTTCTAACACCAACCACAACGCAGTATATATTTCTTTACTACCCACAAGGGGCTAAACACAGAGGGGACAAACAAGGACAGACAAACGGATTAAGTCGATTATATTGACCCCAGTGCGTAACTGGTACTTAATTTATCGATCCCGAAAGGATGAAAGGCAAAGTCAACCTCGGCGGAGTTTGAACTCAGAACGTAACGGCAGGCAAAATACAGCTACGCATTTCGCCCGGCGTGCTAACGTTTCTGCCAGCTCACCTAGTATAGGCTCACTGCTTTTTTATGTGGCACCAACACAAGCAAGGTCAGTTTTGACATGGTTTTTACAGCTGGATGCCCTTCCAAATGCCAACCACTGTACAGTGTGGATGTGATGCTTTTTCTACATGGCACCAGAAATGGCAGGGTCACCAACTAAGTTGCAAGACAAAGATCCTTTCAGAGAGGAGATGGAATTGGAGGAGAGACAGAAACATGTGTCATGCTGTAGAAGAGGTACATGGTATGTGCTCCTGCACCAGTGGTACGTCAAAAACTCCACTCGAATGTGGTCGTTGCCAGTGCTGCCTGACAGGTTCCCGTGCTGCCTGACAGGCTCCCGTGCCGGTGGCAAGTAAACAGCACCATTTGAGCATGGCCAATGCCTGTACTGTCTGACTGGCCCTCTTGCTGGTGGCACATAAAAGCACCCACTACACTCTCGGAGTGGTTGGCATTAAGGAAGGGCATCCAGCTGTAGAAACTTTGCCAGATCTGATTGGAGCCTGGTGCAACCTTCGGGCTTGCCAGCCCCCTAGTCAAACCGTCCAACCCATGCCAGCATGGAAAGCAGACTTTAGAGGACAATGATGATGATATATATACAGAGTAGCCCAAAAGTAGGTTTCATATAGGTACCTTAAATTTCTTTTAAAACATTTTATTACATTTAAATTTCTATCTTACAAACTGAAAAGGGAACTTGACAAAATTAACTAAATTAGCATAGAATAATGGTTTCATATTTTTTTATAATTAAGATTTAAACTGTTAATATATAAATGAGAAAGAGATAATTGAATAACGGTAAACCTACATTTGGGCCACCATGTACGTATATATATATATATATATATACATACACACACACACATATTACTATGGGTTCATACATTTATAGATTTATAGAGTGGAAATATTTCTTCAGTAGGTTATGTGTGTGTGTGCATGTGTGTGTCTGTGTGTACTGACACACACATACACATGGATGCACCCACAGTCTCACTGCATGGTATCTTGGGTAAGTGTCTTCTACTATAGCCTTAGGCCAGCCAAAGCCATGTGAGTGGATTTGGTAGACGGAAACTGAAAGAAGCCCGTCGTATATTTACGTATATATGTATGTGTTTGTCCCCCCCACCATCGCCTGATAACCCATGTTGGTGTGATTATGTTCTTGTAACTAAACGGTTCGGCAAAATCGACCAACAGAATAAGTACTAAGATTACAAAGAATAAGTCCTGGGGTCGAATTATTCAACTAAAGGCAGTATTCCAGCATGGCCATGGTCAAATGACTGTAACAAGTGAAAGAGTAAAAATAGAGTTACACACATACAAACACACAGACAGCATACACATACGCACAAAATAAATTCATTATGAATAATTAGGAAGCAATTAGTGTCAAATTTATATTTTAACAAAAAAAAATTTGGTGATAGATTGATTCAAAAATGTATGTGTATATATGTGTATATATGTATGTATGTGTACATGTATGTACGTGTACATGTATGTACGTACACAAGTCTTGTTATCTTAAACGAGGAGTAAATTTATGAACGCAGTGTGTCTATACTTTTATGATGCGGACATGGAAATATTTAAAACTTCTGAAAACACACAATATTTAAATAAAAGTCACCTGTGTTGGGGAAGGTGGGAGGAGGCACTGTTACTAATCTTTCAATCAGTTAGGAACATAGAGATTAAATGGAGGAAAGAAATTAGTTCCATGTACTTCATCTCTCTCTCTCTCTCTCTCTCTCTCTCTCCTTCTCTCTCCCTCTCTCTCTCCATCTCTATAAATATCTCATACATCTGTATAAATATATATCTACATATATAATATATACATAACATATATATATATATACATACATATTATATATATATATTATATATACTACAATATATATAATATATATCATACATATATACATACATATATATAAATACATACATATATATATATACATACATATATATATATATATATATATATATATATTATATATATATATATAAATCATACATATATACATATATATATACATACATATATACTATACATACATATATTACATACATATATATATATATACATACATATTATATACATATATATATAATATATACATACATATATATATATATACATATATATATATATATATATATATATACATACATGGCTTCAGTCCATTTATGCATACCTTTCCTTCTTGGGACACAAAACCCTACTTGTGAAGACCTGTTGAGGCAAGTGAAAATCAAAAAATCAAAAAATGAAAAAATCAAAAATCAAAATTGATCAACATGAATGGAAATTGTCGCTGTGATATCAGTGCTGGTCGCACATAAGAGAACCATCCGAACGTGGCTGTTGCCAGTACCG
>NC_043013.1:50880323-50885323 GCF_006345805.1 Octopus sinensis | reverse complement strand
ATATTATATATATATATATATACACTACCGTCAGAAATTAATTAGCACCCTTAATTTGCTCTTCACTCAAGGTATGTGCTGTCACCTAGTGGCCATATCTCGAACTATTGCTTTGTTGCGAGTTCACTGTTGCGCAGAACGATGACGTAACTTTGCAGAGCAGTTTGAGAGTTCTACAGCCTTATGATGTTGACATAGCAGTGCAACAACAACTTGGAGTGCGGATGCAGACAAATTCCCTTGTTTAATAGATATAGGTAGCGCCTCGCAAGGACCGAAATCACACCATACTAAGTTTTCTCAATCGCGTAAGACGATTTTGAACAGCTCATAGGTTAATTGATTTAACCTATTTAATGTAGAAATTTGAGAAGTGCTAATTAATTTCTGACGCAAGTGTACATATTGGAGCCTGACAACTGACAAATAACGTATTACAAAGGGGCTTCAATCGAAACATATGTAGGCTTTTGATTTTTCTATGGTGCTTTTTAAAAGAGAAATTTATTTGTATTTATATCTTAAAAACAAAATATGATGCAAATAAATTGAATACACATATTTATCTCTCCATTTTCTGACATTATTAAATTTAACTATCAGGCTTGGCTGCATGGTAAGAAGGTGGTTCGGATTTAGTTTCACTGTGTGGTACCTTGGGCAAGTCTCTTCAACTATAGTCTCAGGCTGACCAAAGCCTTGTGAGTGGATTTGGTAGATGGAAACTGAAAGAAGCCCATCGTATACTCTTTACTCTTTTACTTGTTTCAGTCATTTGACTGCGGCCATGCTGGAGCAACACCTTTAGTCGAGCAACTCGACTCCTGGACTTATTCTTTTGTGAGCCCAGTACTTATTCTATCGGTCTCTTTTGCCGAACCGCTAAGTAACGGGGACATAAACACACCAGCATCAGTTGTCAAGTAATGCTAGGGGGACAAACACAGACACACAAACACACACACACACATTTATATATATACATATATACAATGTGCTTCTTTCAGTTTCTGTCTACCAAATCCATTCACAAGGCTTTGGTCGGCCCGAGGCTATAGTAGAAGACACTTGCCCAAGGTGCCACGCAGTGGGACTGAACCCGGAACCATGTGGTTGGTACAGCCACTCCTGCGTATATATATATTTGTGAAGAACATGTCTAGCTATGGTAACATGTTACCTTACTTGGAAACAGGTGAGGGTTGGCAACAGTAAATGCATGCAGCTGTAGAAAAATAACCTCAACAAATTCCATCTGACCTTTGCCAGCATGGGAAAGCGATCACTAGAATGATGATGGTGATGGTGATGGTGGTAGAATATGTTAGCAGAAAGGAAGTAGAAGAAAAATTTTGAAAACTGTCAGATCTTGATTGAAGAATGCAGAAAACTCAAGGACAAATGGCAGTGAATGGAATTTTCCAAAAGATCTCAAAGAAGAAACTCAATTGCAGCTGTTTTTGAGGCTTTGGAAGATTCTTTGGAATTTCAGACTACAATACCAAAGTTGCAGAACATTCTCTTCTTGTATTTCTTTCAAGAATTAATTACAACACACCTGAGAGTTAAAGGAGCTTGTTGTTATTAAATCTCAACGCAGAAATCCATTGATGGCATCCATGTAAAAGTTTGGTGGTGGTGGTGAAAGTGGTGAGGATGATAGTGGTGGTGGTGGTGGTGGTGGTGGAGATGTAGGAGATGGTGGTAGTGGTGACGGTGATGGTGGTGGTGGTGATGGTGGTGGCGGCAGCGGTGGTGGTGGTAGTGGTGGTGGCAGAGAAGGTGATGGGGATGATGATGGCAGTGGTGGTGGTGGTGGTGATAGCGAAGGTGACAGTGAAGTAGGGATGAGGAGGAGGAAGAGGGTAGTGATTTGGATGAGGATGGTGGTGGTGATGATGGTGATAGTGATGATGATGATGGTGGAGGTGACAGTGATAATGATGGTCATGATGATGATGATGATGATGAACATGATAATTACAACTATTATCTTTTTAAAATATCGTTATTATCTATGATTAAGTACCTTGCTAATTACCAATTCTTTCCTTGTGGTTTCTGGCAAAAATCGACTTCAATCTCTCAGGACAGAAATGAAATGGAAACGAAAATATATATCAACAAGTAGCAGCAGTAGCAGCAGCAGCAGCAACAATGGGGATGGCTGTTGTAGTGGTGGTGGTGGTAGTGCTGGCAATAATGGTGACAGCAGCAGCAGCAACAGTGGTGGTGGTAGTAGTAGTAGTAGTAGTAGTGGTAGTGGTGGTGGTGGTGGTGGTGTGGTAGTAGTAGTAGTAGTAGTATTGAGGTCATGATGATAGTGGGTGTAATGCAATAATGATAGTAGTGATGGTTGTTGTAGTGGTGGTGGTTGTGTGGTGGTGGTGGTGGTGGTGGTAGTGGCAATAGTGGTTGTAGTAGTGGTCATCGTAGTGGTGGTGATGCAGTGGAGCAATTATGGACTACTTATTCCTGTTCTCATACAAAAAAAAATATGCTTTGATAAATGAAATAAAAGCAAATTAAATATTTGCAATTTTAGCCCCGTTTAGATTTCAAAATAAGCCCCATTTTATTCTAGCGTAAATTTGATGTAGTCCTATTTTAGCTTTTGCCATATTTGTAATTTTAGCTCTGTTAGGATTTTGGCCCTTTCGTGATTGAAGCCCTGCTGGGATTTTAGTTCCATTCTGAATTAAGTCCTATTTTGATTATATCCTTACTCTTTTACTTGTTTCAGTCATTTGACTGTGGCCATGCTGGAGCACTGCCTTTTACTCAAGCAAATCGACCCCAGGACTTATTCTTTGTAAGCCTAGTACTAGTAAGCTAAGTTACGGGGACATAAACACACCAGCATTGGTTGTCAAGCGATGTCATGGGAACAAACACAGACACACAAACACATATACATATATATAAACATATATATGACGGGCTTCTTTCAGTTTTCGTCTACCAAATCCACTCACAAGGCTTTGGTCAGCCCGAGGGTATTGTAGAAGACACTTGCCCAAGGTGACATACGGTGGGACTGAACCCGGAACCATGTAGTTCGTAAGCAAGCTACTTACCACACAGCCACTCCTACATCTATTTGCAATTTTATCCCTTTTTTTTTTTATATTAGCCCTAATCTGAATTAAGCATAGATTCTGATTTTACCTTTATTGTGAACTGAAGCCCTATTAGGATTTTGGTCGTATTTTGATGCTAGTTCTATCTATGCTTATAGCCCTACTATAGATGGGCTGAGTAGAAGCACATGGCCTAGTGGTTAGAGTAGCGGACTCGTGGTTGAGGGATTGCAGGTTCGAATCTGAAACCAGGTGATGTGTGTGCTTATGAGGGAAATACCTAAGCTTCTATGTGGCTCTGACAGAAGGTAATGGCGAACTTCTGCTGACTCTTTCGCCACAACTTTCTCTCAATCTTTCCTCCTGCATCTTGCAGCTCACCTGCGACGGACCAAAATCCCATGCAGGTGGGAACCAATACATCAATGAAACCAGGAAACTGGCCCTTATGAGCCAGGCATAGCTTGAGAAGAAACAAACAACAACAACAACACAGTAGGGCTAAAGACACACCCTTATTGTGTCTTTAAATTTATTTAAATTTAGCATCATTTTGCAATGATTCATTTGAGATGAAATTTAAATATGGCCATTTGGTTGGCTGTAAGATGCTCTTTTTCCACCCACCAAAAAACCCCTCAAAAAATTACCCCAGGCCCTATGTGCAAAGTTGACCCTACAGTACATGAGTATATGTTTTAATGTGTTAAAAACCTGGTTTTCCAGAATATGAGCAAATGAATTTGGAGTTGTTTCTAATAAACCCGTAAGTCTTTTATGCCATCAAAAATGGTAATTCAAATGGATGTCAAACGAAGAAAACATTACTAATAATCAAACTCTTAATTAATTACTGGAAAATTCTCTCATCAATGAAATCCATTATGTATAGAGAAGAGGCAGACTCCGACCTCTGGCGACATGTACAGGTCAGAGGTCACTGTGTTTTGGTGAGCAATTCCATGGCAATCAGACAAGTGGCATCTCTTTGTTATTTTTTTAGATGCAGTCTGTGATGTTTGTACGTGATGCTGCTCCTACATTTGAGACAATGTTGCTATTATGATGTAAATATGGCAGTAATATTCCATTGTGAGATTCAGTGACTGATGAGGCCACCTGGAATCCATTTGGGAAAACACAGGAGATAAACATTTCAAAAAACGACAATTGAGAAATTAGTTCTGTTTTCTTATCTGTTGTATTTTTTGAAAAGTGCATCAATGTAATTGCCAGTCGCAATGCAAAAAAAAAAGAGTGCAGAACAGAAGTATTATTGGAAGGAAAATGAAAACGTCTGTGAGAGAAAAGGAAAAGGGGGAAGGTTGGGGTTACAAAGACTTTCAGAAAAAAAAAAATGGTACAACCAATGACTTCAGGATTTCAAGTAAACAAAACATGTTTACAATGATAATAGTAATTCTTTCTGCTGGAAGCATAAGGCCTAAAATTTTGGGGGGAAAGGTTTAAGTCAGTTATATCGACCCCAGTGTGTAACTGGTACTTATTTAATTTATCCTGAAAGGCAATGAACAATTCTGCCAGTTTACCACCTTAATAATAATAATAATAATAATAATAATAATAATAATAATGATGATGATGATGATGATGATTTCAAATTTTGCCACAAGGGCAGCAAATTTGGGGGAGGCGACTAGTCGATTACATCAACCCCAGTGTTCAACTGGTACTTATTTTGTCGACCCCTAAAGGATGAAAGGTACAGTTGACCTCGGTGGAATTTGAACCCAGATTGTAGTGCCAGACGAAATACCGCTAAGCATTTCATCCAGCACGCTAACGATTCTGACACCTCACTAATGCCTTAATAATAATAATAATAATAATGATAATAATAATAATAATGATAATGAGAAGAAGAAGAAGAAGAGAAGAAGGAGGAGGAGGAGGAGGATA
>NC_043013.1:50872823-50877823 GCF_006345805.1 Octopus sinensis | reverse complement strand
ACCACACAGCCACTCCTGCACCTATCGGGGAGGTAAACACAGCAGCATCCCATATATATATATATGACACATATATATGTGACAACCTGGCCACTGGTGGTGGTGTAACACACCATACTAATCATATCTGTCAGGCATGTGGAAGAGAGTGTAATTCGGCAGGAGGACTTAAACGACATGCAAAGGTACATGAAGCCCTGTTACAACTACAGCCGGCTATTACCAGTAAAGGCTTTAGTTGCCAATTCTGTACAAGACATTGTAGATCTTTAGCTGGGCTAAAAAGTCACATTCAATCACAGCACCAGTAACAGTTAAGCTTCGTGCAATGGCCATACTCGATAACGAGTGGGCAGCCATAATAACATATATATATATGCATATATATACACACACACACACACATAATAAATATATATATATACACACACACACACACACGCCTATAGGTAAAGAAATTTGAAAAGAAAATATAAAACCAGTTATTTCTCCAAAAATTATGTTACTATACACAAAATTTTATAACATTTTTCTAATACAACAATTTAAATATATTCTTTAACCATATAACACAAGCCATCTGTAGTTTTTTTCACTCTATGTTATCTTTGATATATATATATATATATATATATATACACACACATACACACACAACCCATATCTAACCCAGGACAGCATGGAAAACGGACGTTAAATGATGATGCTGATGATATATATATGTGTGTGTATGCATGTATGTATGTGTGTGTATGTATATATATATGTGTGTGTGTGTGTGTGTATATATATATGTATGTACGTATTTGTGTGTCTGTGTTTGTCCCCACCTCCATTGCTTGACAACAACTGTTGGTGTGTTTACATCCCCATAACTTAGCAGTTTGGCAAAAGACACCGATAGAATAAGTACTAGGCTTACAAAGAGTAAGTCCTGGGGTCGATTTGCTTGACTAAAGGCAGTGCTCCAGCATGGCCACAGTCAAATGACTGAAAGGAGTAAAGGAGTATATGTAATCAGACATAGCACATCCATTTTATCTCTCTCTATCTCTCTCTCTTCTTCACCCCACTTTCTCTTTCTCTCCCTCTCTATTTCTCTAATGTTGCCTCTACTACATTGAAATACAGATTAAATATTTACGTAAATACTTTAATAAATAACTTAACATTTTCAAACAGATTTCTTCAATGACAGTCAGAGTCTCCGCTTTAAGATGTTGTCTAGGAAAATAAATTATCAGCAATATCGTTATAGATTTCATTTATTTTATTCTAATTAACTTAAGATTTCTAAAAAAAGTAAGAAGTTTATTATGTACACATCAATATATACATACATCTGTCTGTTTGTCTGTGTGAGTTGGGTTGTGCGAAAGAACTGAAGCTGAAATTCCAGACATGGAAGCAAAGTAGACAGAGCAAAAATAAATGTTTTGGTAAGCAGGAAGGAAGTGAGGTTCTTTTAGGCATCAGGGAAATGGTAATGTTCCATTTGGAAAAAAGAGAGCTGGAGAAAATTCTAGAAGGTGTTCGCAATGTAAACAATGGACAGAAAAACAGTAAAATGGAATCACAGATCGGTTCTCAGAGAAGGTACGTTACATATCTGGCAGGACAACGAGCACTAAGAATTAGAAAATTACTATTTGTAAATCCCACAATGAGAGATATTCAGCAACAGTACTTTGGAGTAAAGATAGATCGTCAACATAACATGGCAGTCCTGGTTTAGGATGAATGTTGTTGTAATTTAGCTCCAGGAGACATCGTCTCCCACTGGCTTTTTCTTATTTAAAAAAAAAAGTAAAAAAGGTAAATAATTAATTGTTTATATAAAATATTTTTTAAATAAATTTTTAAAAGTTTCATTCGAACTCATATAACATTTTTGTATTTGTTTGTCTTGTAATGTCCTTTTCTATGTATGATCAGTTTGATCATAATAAAGACTTTACCTCTAGCCGAACAATTATTCTGTGCTGGTGATAGGAAATAACCCAGAAATCACAATATACAGATATTGTTTTGAGCTGAGTGGGGGTGCTAGATTCCCTTGTTTGAAAATGTAAAGACACAGATCATGTTGTATATATAGCCAGCTGGAGACGATGTCTCCTGGGGCTTAATTACAGCAACATTCATCCTAAATCAGGACTGCCATGTTATGTTGGCAAACAAACTTACTCCAAAGTACTAAGAATGCCTGGGAAATAGATTTTCTCAAATACCCTGATGGCTCCCAAGAAGTAGTTGATAACTTTTGCTATTTAGGTGACCAGTGGCAGGAATATCCAGCAATCAGATCACTACACCTGATGTTGTGATTCACTCGAAAATTACCCACAAACCAAAATCTATCCACCTCACCTAGAACTGGCTCCAGCAACAATTCCATGTTCTTGCACCTTCCTCTGAGCCTATCCAGTACTATAAATTCATTGCACCTCAGCTACTTGACAGAGAGTATTGATAGTCACAGCAGATGGAAGTGGACAGACCCAATCTGGCAGCACCTAAACAATGATGAATGGCAACAGCAAAAAAATAGACAGAGCCAAAAAAGAATTTGGACCTGGAGATCTCCATTTCCAGCGACTTCGTGGGCCACCTCCCAGTGGTGTTGGACATCAATGAAGAGCCTTCGACTACAACAAGACTACTAAAGTTTTTTTTTTTTTTCCAAGGTCTGGGGTCTCCCGCTCTAAGCCCTAGATCATCACCTAATCACCCTTACCCGTCTTGTTGCTTAACAACAACAACAACAACAGCAAGTAACCACATTGTGACTGCAGCTACAATTACACCAAGAACAACAACATCCAAACTCTCTCAGTGTTTTTGTCATTTATAGTAACAACAGCGTTTTCTTTCCGTTTATGGAAATAATTAAAAATAGATTTCTGTCTTCTTCTTCATACAGACCAAATTAGCAGTAGAAGTGGATGCTTCAACAAGAATAAAAAGGGGCTGGAGAAAGTTCATAGATGTCTAACCCTGTGATCATTGTCTTAAGAGACAGTTGCAGCTGCATCAGTCTATGTCCCCCATCATTTGATGGGATGCAGAGTCTGTCTACATCTGTTTCTGGATGGAGTCAATTTTACTGAGCCTCTATCACCACTTCTCTTTCTCATGGCTTTCGTTCTTCTGTCATCATCATCATCATCATTATTTAGATGGCAAACTGACAAAACTGTTATCGCACTACGCGAAATGCTTACTAGCATCTCATCCGTCCTTACATTCTGAGTTCAAATTCTGCAGACACCAACTTTGCCTTTCGGTACCTGTACCGGTGGCATGTAACAACTATCATTCAAACATAAGGCATCACAGAGGCAATGTGGCTGATGCTGGTGACGCATAACTGGGCCCCATGCTGGTGGCATGTGGAAAGCAAAACTGGGCCTTGCAGAGGCAATGTGGCTGATATTGATGTCACATACATGGCGCCCCTGCTGGTGACATGTAAAAGCACTCATTACACTCTTGAAGTTGTTGGCATTAGGAAGGATATCCAGTTGTAGAAACCATACCAAATTAGACTGGAATTTGGTACAGCTCTCTCGCTTACCAGCCCTGATCAATCCATCCAACCCATGCCATCATGAACAACGGACATTAAATCATCATGACATTAAATCATGATGATGATGAGGGTCGATAAAATAAGAGTACCAGTTGAACACTGGGGCTGATATAATCAACTTAGCCACCCCACTCTCCAAAATTGCTGGAGTTGTGCCAAAATTTGAAATATTCATTATTATTATTATTATTATTATTATTATTATCATTATTATTATCATTATTATTATTATTATTACTGAGGTGGTGAGGTGGCAGAATTGTCAGCATGCCAGGCAAAATACCTAGTGGAGGCATTTCATGGGGCTGTTCATTCTGAGTTCAAATTCCACCGAGGTCAAGTTTGCTTTTCATCCTTTTGGGGTCAATAAATTAAGTACCAGTTAAACACTGGGGTCAATATAATTGACTTACCCCTTCCCTCAAAATTACTGGCCTTGCGTCAAAATTTGAAACCATTATTATTATTATCGTTATCATTATTTTCTGCTGAGGTTGACTTTGCCTTTCATCCTTTCAAGGTCAATAAATTAAGTACCAGTTGCATACTGGGGTCGATCTTATCAACTGGCACCTTCCCCCCAAATTTCGGGCCTTGTGCCTAGAGGAGAAAAGATTATTATTGTGATTAAGGTTGCAAGATGACAGAATCATCAGTGAGCTGGACGAAATGCTTAGCGGAATTTTGCCCACTGCTACATTCTGGGTTCAAGTTCCACTGAGGTCAACTCTACCTTTCATCTTTCCGGGGTCAATAAAATAAGTACCAGTTGAACACTGGGGTTGACAAATCCCCACCTCTCCCAAGCAGACATTGTAGCAAAAATTTGAAATAATAATAATAATAATCATCATCATCATCATCATCATTTAGCGTCCGCTTTCCATGCTAGCATGGGTTGGACGGTTCAACTGGGGTCTGGGAAGCCAGGAGGCTGCACCAGGCCCAGTCTGATCTGGCAGAGTTTCTACAGCTGGATGCCCTTCCTAACGCCAACCACTCCACGTGTGTAGTGGGTGCTTTTTACGTGCCACCTGCACAGATGCCAGACGGGGCTGGCAAACGGCCACGGACGGATGGTGCTTTTTAATAATAATAATAATAATAATAATAATTATTATTATTATTATTATTGAGTGAGCGAGCAGTGCATGCCATCAAAGTGACATGGGGATAAAATACACGAAGCCCAGTATACCCATCGTGACTACCTGTCTGATAAGGGTACACCAGGCACATGCATCACAACCATATGTGCGTGACATAGTGAGCTCATATCAAGATTAACAGAGCATGACCTTGCAGGTTGGGCCCAGTTAGAATTTTCTTCGGGTCGAGTAACCCATCCCACTCAAAAGGTCCCTGAAGAAAGATTGTTTAAGGATGTTGAACGAACCACCCATGTTTC
>NC_043013.1:50865323-50867823 GCF_006345805.1 Octopus sinensis | reverse complement strand
AAATTTCAAATATAGGGTTTGGTTTGTTTATGAGAGTCCCAATCCCCTTCCATAGAACAAAATTTCAAAAATACACAAAGCAAAAACAAATTACATAGAAGTTCTTTGTATGTAAAATATAAAGTGATTTCTGTTTGTGAAAATATTCCATCCCAACACAGACAATCCTAGCTGAAGCTGTTACTGACAAAACTCGTTTCCATTCTTTTTTTTTTTCTTTTTTTGTCATTTTTCAATTTGAAACATTTAGATGTAAATTCTAAATGTTGTTTTGCCATCTGTTGTTGTTTACTAGTTTCAGTCATCGCACTGAGGCCAAGCTGGAGCACAACCAAGAAGAGTTTTAAGTCGAACAAATCGACCCCAGTACTAATAGCTCTTTTTCTTTTTTTTTTATGAATGGTAATTACTTTAACAGTCCCTTTTCTTGCTGAATCACTAGGTTATAGGGACATAAACAAAGCAACACTGGTCATTAAGTGGCAGGGAAGAAGGGACAAGCACACACAATATATATATATATATATATATATATATGACGAGCTGCAGTAATGTTAACATGCCAGGTGAAATGCTCAGCAGTATTTTGTCTGTCTTTACTTTCTGAGGTCAAATTCCACCAAGGTCGACTTTGCCTTTCATCCTTTCTGGGTCGATAAATTGAGTACCAGTTGCATACTGGAGTCGATCCAATCGACTGGCCCTCTCCCCAAAAATTTAAACTCAAGCCTTGTGCCTAGAATAGAAAAGTATATACATCATCATCATCATCGTCGTCGTTTAACGTCCACTTTCCATGCTAGCATATACATATAAATATTTAAACATATATATGACTTTTAAAATCTGTATTTGTATTATTATCTTATCTATTGATTTATATAATATTTTGTATGCTTTTGATGTTCTCATTTGTAAAATGAATAAATAATCCATCATTCTAATATCCGAAAGTTGATGGACAAACTAAATTGGTTTCTCCATTTTCTTATTTGTATTATAAATTTACGGTAAAAATATTTCTTTACCATCACCCATTTAATACAATAAATGAATTAATTGCATTGCAAATAAAAACATTTATGTATTAAGAATTTGGGTACTTTACCAACAGTATATTGGATAAATGATATCCCATAGTGTGTTACACCCATAGCCCCTATCTTACTTTGTACTATATATATATATATATATATATGTGTGTGTGTGCATATATATACAAACACAATGGGGTCACACAAATTTTCCATCAACCAAATTCACTCACAAGGCATAGGTCAGCCTGGATCTATAGTAGAAGACATTTGCCCAAGGTGCCACACAATAGGATTGAACCTAAAATCACATGGCTGCAAAGGGAGCTTCTTAACCACACAGCCATACTTCTGTCTGTTGTACAAATTTGTAAATAGGAAAAAAAAAATTTACCAGTTGTTTCCTTAAAACTGCTATGGCTTCTTTTAAAAGATTTATCATTAACCTTTAAAATAAGAGCTGTGAAGACCCAAGGCACTAAGATAATATTTGTCAAAACCTTAATTGAGTTTTACAATTATAATGCAAATTGAAAAAAATCTTAGAAGAAAATTTGACATTTTTGATAATTTCCTAAGTATTTTTAAAGGAGAGTGTTTGCGGATAATGGATGTGAGAAGTTGGTTTTACTGAGCTGCAATTATCGGTAGATTTAGATAAATTAAACGAGCTGTGGATTTTTATTTATTCAATAATCCTTTCTCCTAATAAGCACAAGGCCTAAAATTTGGGGGAGGCGAATAGTTGATTACATCAACCCCAGTATAAAACTGGTACTTAATTTATTGACCCAGAAAGGATGAAAGGCAAAGTCAACCTCAGTGGAATTTGAACTCAGAACGTAAAGCCAGACAAAATACCACTAAGCATTTCACCTGGGATACTAACGATTCTGCCAGCTTGTCACCTGTATTTAGTCAATAGTAGTCCTTCAATGGCGATGAGCTGGCAGAAACATTAGCATGCTGGGTGAAATGCTTAGTGGTATTTCGTCAGTCTTTACATTCTGAGTTCAAACTCCACTGAGGTCAACTTTGCCTTTCAACCTTTCGAGGTTGATAAATTACGTACCAGTCGTATACTGGGGTCAATCTAATCGACTGGCCTCCTCCTCTAAAATTTCGGGCCTTCATCCGGGTTGGTATCAAAAGGGTTAAGGATTGTTTCTCTATTATATATTTTAACCTTTTGGTTACCATATTTCGGTTTCAGCCAAGTTGGTAACGAAAGGGTTAAAACTGGCCAGAACTGACCACTCACACCTGACCTTCAATGTCATTCTAAACACAAGCATCCACATCATTGAAATCTCAAAGCTGGAAGATAATGCATGAATTCAAGACAATGTGAATAGACAGACATTACATTTCACAAAGTAATCTAAAAGCAAAAGGGTTAAAGTAGGTACCAGTTATAAACTGGGTTTCTGTTCAGATGGTTATACCAACACACACACACACACACT
>NC_043013.1:50827823-50860323 GCF_006345805.1 Octopus sinensis | reverse complement strand
AGGGGCTTTGGTTATTGTTTCAAAATTGAATTGTCTCCCTGTTTGGGGAAATTGACAATATTTTCACCATCTTTACGGAAGCATTTTTGTTAAAATACCTTCGATAGAAGAAAGTCCAAAAATGAATTTCGCTGCAGCCGTACACTTCTATACAAGAGGGAGGACAAGATCCAATTGATCGAAATTGCAAGAGACGGGCCTACAATTCCAGTCTGTTATATATTTTGAGTATTGTTATCACTAGCGATATCAAGATATAACTTTGTATTTTGTATTTTATGTGTAGATGTATATATATAGATGTACATGTAATATGTACACACATATATATACACAAATATACATGCATAATATATCTACCCATACACACACACACACACACATACATAGGAGCAGGTGAGGCTGTGTGGTAACAAACTACGTTCGAAGATACTGTACTTGATATGGGTGGTAGTGCCTTGCCGGTCTATGGCCTACCTTCAACAAACCGGGAAGGCACAAACACTCTGTCTTCACATTTGCTGCATGAGACATGTTTTAATGTTGACGAGCTTGCCGAGTACATAACCGACAATGAGCCAAAGCTCCTTCCAGAACAGAAGTTCGCTTACAACTCCGTTGTTAATTCAGTCTGGGCCAAAGCTGGGGGGATTTTTTTCCTGGACGCTCCTGGGGGCACTGGGAAAACTTTTCTCAACAAATTAATATTGGCTGAGATTAGGCAAACACAAGGCATTGCACTAGCTGTGGCATCATCTGGAATTGTGGCTACTTTGTTGCCAGGCGGCAGGACAGCTCACTCCACTTTCAAGCTTCCGCTTGACTTAGCGAAGACTGAGACACCAACTTGCAACATCAGTAACAGCTCCGATCAGGCAGAAGTCTTCAGACGATGCAAGCTTATCATTTGGGATGAATGCACGATGGCCCACAGAGGTGCTCTTGAGGCACTAGATAGATCTCTCAGAGACATCAAACACTCTTCAGCTCACATGGGAGGCATAACACTTCTTCTTTCAGGGGACTTCCGACAAACACTTTCCGTTATTCCCAAAGGGACTAGAGCTGATGCAGTAAGTGCGTGTCTTAAGTCATCCACATTGTGGCCACTTGTGAAGACTCTCAAACTTCACACCAATATGCGTGCTCATATGCGATGTAATATCACATCAGCAGCATTTTCTCACACCCTCCTTGCATTGGGTGAAGGCAAAATACCAGGGGATGAAAATGGTAATATTGCCATCGATTCCATTTGCACCATTGTTAAAACGCCTTCTGATCTGAGATGCAGTGTTCCCAGATCTACAAGCTAATTATCAGAATATGGATTGGATTGGCTAAAGGGCTATTCTGGCCCCGAGGAATAAAACTGTTCACCATATTAATGATGAAATGCTAAAACTCATTCCTGGGGATGTCTATGTATATAAGTCTATCGATACAACTCCTGACCCAGAGGACGTCATCAACTATCCAATAGAGGTACTCAATTCCTTTGAGCCCCCCAGACTACCACCACACATTCTCAAACTTAAAGTTGGTGCCCATATAATGCTCATTAGAAATTTGGTTCCCCCAAAACAATGCAATGGCACACGTTTGATCGTTAAGTCCTTATCTCCCACTGTAAATTTATATCAATATTGGCCTGAATAATCATCATAATTCAGTGCAATCATTAACAGTACTTTCAAGCAATTCAGTCCCGAGCATCGCCGGGCAATTCTGCTAGTATATATATATAATCTGCTGTGATGATTCTAAAATACAACACTTAAAAACCTAACAGTATCTCTTTTTTCTTACCCCTCTGAAAAGATTTTGCCTAATATGATTTTATTAATTATTATTTAATTTATTAGTCCTAACTGAAACAGCTGTAAGGGAACATGTCTGATTTTTGCCTGTGATAAATTTTTTTTTAAATGTTATATCTCCATTTTCTTACTATCTTTTAAATATTTATACATGTGTATATATATATATATATATATATATATATATATTGTTATCATAATCATCATCTAATGTGCATTGTCCATGCTGGCCTGGGATGGATGGTTTGACCAGAGCTAGCAAGCTGTGAAGCTGCCTCATACTCCAGTCTGATTTGGTAAGGTTTCTACAGCTGGATGTCCTTCCTAATGCCAACCACTTTACAGATTATGCTGGGTACTTGTACATGGCACTGCATAGGCATTTTTAAGTGGACCTGCCATGGATAATTTACACCACCAGCAGGATCAGTGTTAACACTTCTGCTGTGGAGCATGGGTCTTCTTGAGTACAGCCAGGCATCAGGTATCTCAGTCATTTGTTATCTCACCTCAAATATTCAGCTTCACGAGGTGATTCTTTGGTACTTCATCTCATGTCTTCCTGGATCTCCCATTTTCACATGTTCCATCCACTTTTTAAGCTGGCATCAGTTTCACAGATGATCATTGCCATTGGAATCAGCACATATTCAGAGGTGGTGTCTGTCCACTTTGATGAGTCCAGAGACCACCATTGCTGACATTTCTTTATTTCCAGCTTGGTTTCAATGGTCAGAAGCTCTTCTTAACATCAACCACTTTAGGGATTGAGTGCTTTTTAATGGCACCAACACTAGAGGGGTATCATGTCCAACACAAGACTAAAGAGCTCTCACAACCTTGTGCTTTGTTTACTTCCTGTATCAGAGAGATACCCACGTTCTCCACACAATTAAAAGTGTCTCACAACCCCTATGCCTGAGCTCGACGTCTGACCTCTTTACAGAGTGAGAAACTGTAAGGATAGAGCCATGAAGATAGTGGTAAGAGAGATGTGTGATAAAGGGTGGAGTGCTAGAAACACTCAGTATTCTGAGATAGTGTTGCAAATAGAACGTCTTTTGTTGGTAAGGCTGCATGTAAATGATGTAACAACACCATGTGAACATTTAATAATAACATTTATTTCATTGCACAAGTAATATTCAGGTTGATCATAAGTTATTAAGTTCTATAAGCCAACACAATTGAAGGAATAATTCAGCAGCATTTATCAATGGTTGACCACTAAAGTTCTGTATTGAAGCTTGCCAAGACAGCAGATAATATACACAATATATTCATATCAGCCAACTATAACAATATATCAAGGTTGAGCATGGAGCTGTGAAAAGCAACAATTATAAATGGCAACAGAGTGTGGAGCTGGACCACAGGTTATCATGCATTGAAGCATGATGTGAGCTATGTGAAAATGAATCAGCCAGTCTTTGTGCAAACAGGTTGACCAGAGTGAAGATGACATTCTGCTTGAATGTCTAGGAGACTGCAGATTTAGTGCACATCATCATCATCATTGTTCAACCGTGGTCAAGACAATGGAATTTACTATGTTATGCCAGACTTCACGGTCCATCATAGCATTACGGAGGTCCTGTTGCTGGATGCCTGTATCCCTGGAGATTACATCAGGGTAGGAGAGTGTGCGCCCTCTGGTATCGCGAGCAGATGGCTTCCAGAGGAGAAGAGTAGAAATTACCTCGTTTTCAGCTCTACAACAATGTCCAGCAAAATGGACTCTTCTACCTTTCACAAGAGATGACACAGGTGGTAGTTTTCCATATATTTGTACTTTGGTTGGATGACGGTTCCACGAGAGACTTTGAGCTCTCATAAGGAGGAATAATCTGGAGATTAGTGCACAAATCAAACCTATTTACAACCCTTGAACTGAGACATTCCAGTATGGTCTAGATTGATCTATCATGCGAAGTTTCACTGTTGATTGGTCAATAACTCAGCCTCTCACATGAAAAAGGTTGTGCTACGTTATCTTAAACTTCATAATCTGACAATTCAGTTTCAATCCTTGCTGCAATAGGTATGTACATAGTTTCAAGGAAAAGCAATGTGACTGAGATGATGGGGGTGGAATGACGGAGGTCTCTGCATCTTGCATATGTCAGCATAAGCTTGTGTGTGTGAGTGTGTGTTGGGTGTGAGGGGGTGCATATTTGCATAAAATAATGTACCAGTCAATAATTGAGGTCGATATAATCACCGTGTATCCTCTCCTGGCAGAATCATTATCAAGTTGGAGGAAATACTTAGCAACATTTTCTGCAACACATTACATTCTGAGTTCAAATGCTGCCAAGGTCAGCTTTGCTGTTCATCCTTTTAGAGTTCATGAAATAAGTACCAGATTAACACGGGGGTCAATGTAATTGATTTACCCACCCCCCAAACTTCCTGGCTTTGAGCCTAAATTTGGAATGATTATAATTAATTTAAATAATGATAATGATAATAATAATTGTTGTTATTATTATTATTATTATTATTATTATTATTATTATTAAGGTGGTGAGCTGGCAGAATCGTTGGCATTCTGGGTGAAATGCTTAGTGGTATTTCGTCTGCCATTACATTCTGAGTTCAAATTCCACCGAGGTCAACTTTGCCTTTCACCCTTTCAGGGTCAATTAATTAGGTACCAGTTACGCACTGGAGTCAATGTAATCGACACATCCCCACCTCCCCAAGCTGCTCTTGTGGCAAAACTTTGTAATAATTATTATTATTGTTATTATTATTATTATTATTATTATTACTATTATCAAGGTGGTGAGCTTGCAGAACCTTTAGCAAAGTGCTTAGCAGCACTTCGTCTGTCCTTACATTCTGAGTTCAAATCCTGCCGAGATTGACTTTGCCTTTTATTCTTTTAGGGTCAATAAACCTTGTGCCTTTAAGAGAAAGGATTATTATTATTATTATTATTATTATTATTATTATTATTATTATTGTTATTATTATTATTATTATTATTAGGGTGGTTAGGGCGGTGAGCTCTCATAATCGTTAATTATGCGTAGCGGTATTTTGCCTGTCGCTATGTTCTGAGTTCAAATTCCACTGAGGTCGACATTGCTTTTAATCCTTTCAGGGTCAATGCCAAAAGCACCAGTGATGCACTGGGGTCGATGTAATCAACTTAATACCCTTCCACAAGCTGCCCTTGTGGCAAAATTTTGATATCATCATCATTATTATGGTGGTTACATTTCTTCCTGTATCTCTGCTTTTGTTTTTGTATTTTGTTAATTGTTTTATCATAACTGTTTTTTTATATTTTGCCATATCAGTTGTGAGTTTTAAATTTTGGCTCATAGCCACCATACTGTTTTCATTATAAAACCAAAATCACACACACACACACATACACACACACACATACACACACACCACATACACACACACACACATACACACACACACACATACACACACACACACACACATACACACACACACACACATATTCCCTTGCTTCGACTTCCTTCTTCCTCAATATATCAAGATGTCTACATTGTTTTTTGTTGTTGTTATTTTTTTTTGCTTTGTTTTATACTTTCTTTCTTGGAGAAAGACCCAGTTCCATGAATGAACCAGCAAAAAGATGAAGCTGGCAATCGAGTGGGGTACCCTGTCTCGCCAAAGGCTGTACCATACCCTTCACAACTGAGTCACTCTGATAAACTCGAAGACTGCTTTGTACAATTGTAGTTTTGTCTTCAGCTGTCTTAGTTTTCTATTGTGTGTGTGTGTGTGTGTGTGTGTGTGTGTGTGCGTGTGTGTGTGTGTGTGTGCGTGTGTGTGTGTGTGTGTGTGCGTTTAAGCAAGAAAGAGAAGGGCAGAGAGGAAGAGAGAAAGTATGCAAAAGAGATGGTGAGCGTGTGCACAAGAGAGAGAGAGAGAGTGTGTGTGGGTAAGCAAGAAAGAGAAGAGGAGGAAGAAAGAGAGAAAGTGTGTAAAAGAGAGAGTGAGTGTGTGCACAAAAGAGAGAGAATGCAAGAGAGAGAGAGAGAGAGAGAGAGAGAGCATGTAATAAAAGAGAGTGTGTGTGTGAGAGAGAGAGAGAAAGAAAGTGTGTATATATGGGTGAGTGTATGAGAGAGAGAGAGAGAATATGTGTGTGTGTGTGTGCATGCATATATGTGCACATGTGTGTATGCATGTGTGTGTGATGTGCTCGAGAGAGAGAGTGTGTGTGTAAATGCAGATGTGAGTGTACGAGTGTGTATGAGCGAGAGTTTGAGAGAATGTAGGCATGTGTTGTGTAAGAGATGAGAGAATGTGTGCGTGTGTTTGTGTGTGTGTGTGTGTGTGTGTGTGTGTACATGCATGTTTACTTTCCAAAGCAGACAATGGGATCTGCTGCAGCTCCCTGAGTTGCCAGTCCTACCAAACCACCCAACCCATGTCAGCATAAAGAATGGATCATATACACTTTTCTATTCTAGGCACAAGGCCTGAAATTTGGGGGGAGTGGGGGCAGTCGATTAGATCAACCCCAGTATGCAACTGGTACTTAATTTATCGACCCCAAGAGGATGAAAGGTAAAGTTGACCTTGGTGGAATTTGAACTCAGAATGTAAAGTCAGACGAAATACCCTAAGCATTTCCCCCGGTGTGCTAACATTTCTGCCAGCTCGCTGCCTTATATCTATCATATATAACAAGACAATTGGGTGAAGCATTAAATAGATTGTTCCTTCCGTGGCTCTCCCTATTTATAGCTATACTGAACATACTGTGTTTCGTTCAACATCCTATAATAACCCTTATTCAGAGATGGGTTACTCGACCTGAAGAAAATTCTAAGTGGGCCCCATCTGCAAGGTCATGCACTGTTTATCTTGATATGAGATCCCCTTGTTGTGCACATATGGTTGTGATGCATGTGCCTGGTGTACCCTTATCAGACGGTAGTCATGGTGGGCATACTGGGCTTCGTATATTTTACCACAATGTCACTTTGATAGCATGCACTGCTCTCTCACTTAATAATAATAATGATGATGATGATGATTCTTTCTGCTATAGGCACAAGGCCTGAAATTTGGGGGATAAGGACTGGTTGATTACATCAACCCCAGTGCTCAGCTGGTATTTATTTCATTGACCCTGAAAGACCAAAAGGCAAAGTCAACCTCGGTGGAATTTGAACTCAGAACGTAATGCATTTTGCCTGGCATGCTATCACTTCTACCAGTTCATTGCCCTTTATGATGATGATGATGATGATGATGATGATGATGATAACAATAAGAATAATAATTTCAAATTTTGGTACATGGTCAGCAATTCCAGGGGAGGTGTAAGTTGACTACATCAACCCCCAGTGTGCAACTGGTACTTATTTTATTGACCCTGAAAGGATGAAAGGCAAAGGTGACCTCAGTGGAATTTGAACTCAGAATGTAACAACAGGTGAAATGCTGCTAAGCATTTTTGCCAGCCTGCTAATGATTCTGCCAGCTCACCGCCTTAACAACAATAACAAATAATAATAAAAATAATAAAAATAATAATAATAATAATAATAATAATAATAATAATAATAATAATAATGGTTTCAAATTTTGGCACAAGGCCAGCAAGTTTGGGGGAGGGGGTTAAGGTCATTTCAGCTCAAGTGCTATTTATTTTATCAACCCTGAGAGAATGAAAGGCAGAGTTGGCCATGGTGGAATTTGAACTTACAATGTAAAGACAAACAAAATACCACTAAACATGTTACCAAGCATGCTAACATTTCTGCCAGCTCACTGCCTTATATGATGATGATGATGATGACAATAAGAATAATAATAACGATGATAATAATAATAATAATATAATAATAATAATAATAATAATAATAATAATAATAATAATAATATCTCTTTTAATTG
The DNA here is from genome assembly GCF_006345805.1 of Octopus sinensis. NCBI lineage: Eukaryota > Metazoa > Mollusca > Cephalopoda > Octopoda > Octopodidae > Octopus > Octopus sinensis. The sequence goes on along the minus strand of NC_043013.1, from coordinate 50,852,602 downwards.
CAAAGACTTAAATAAGTAAAGAATTTCTGTAAACATGAAGATCTTTGGTTAGACATTAATTATTCATCTTTGACGATTCCATCACCATTATTTATTCCTGAGCAGCTTTTTATCAGCAATTTCTGTTATTTCAGATGTCTTTTAGTCAGGTTCAATAAGGAAATTCCACCGAGTTTAGCTAAATAGCTGCATATTTTGTTTTGTCTATTTATTATTTCAGGAAAAGGTTTATTAATGTTTTTTCCCCTGTATACCTACAATAGCTCCATATTGAGCCACCACCACCACCACCATACACATCACCCACGTACCCCTATTTAATATTACAGCTCCCGTTTTAATACCTACATTCAGTCCGTAACCTAGTCCAATGAGTTCAGAACTTCGTACCCTCATCTACACAACGTTCACTGACTGACTTTCTGAAAAGCCAGACACCTCCCCACCTCTTCCAACACCAACCAACCACCCTTACCCCTAACTTTATTTACAATCTGCGTGTGTGTATTTATGCACCAAGCACCGATATGAGAAGGTACATCTAGGCTAATAACATAGTATTTGGTTTTCTAACAAGACATCCATATTTAGTTGGATATAAAGATTACTTTTTGGTACTAATACTGATTCCGTCACTATCTATTTGTGACATCAGTGTCTGAGAAGATGCTGGTATTCTATATATCGTAACTGCAAGAGTTGACTTGTATGCAGTGACTGGATGCCTCCCACAGATGATTTCCAGTAGAATGAAATCACGGGACAATCTATATGATACTGTTGTGTTTAGAGCTCTTCATAGATTATCATAATCCAATCTGTTCCCTGTATAACTGTTAAGTAACATCTATACTGAATAGCATTACAAGTCATCCTTATCATATATATACACACATATATACATATATATATATATATATATATATAGATATATATGCTTTATTATTATAGTTGCAAAAACATCATAAAAATATTTCAGAAAAATGCTACTCAGAGTTTCACATCTGTTCATCGGACCGTTTAGATTGAGAATTTTTTTGTGAGGATTTGCAGCTTTAATGATAATAAAGCATATTACTCTACCTCTAGTATTCGAGTACTAATTTTTCCCACCTTGTTTCACATCTATGTGCTTACTTTGGTATATCTCTTTTACTCTTTTACTTGTTTCAGTCATTTGACTGTGGCCATGCTGGAGCACCACCTTCAACCGAACAACTCGACCCCGAGACTTATTCTTTTGTAAGCTCAATACTTATTCTATCGGTCTCTTTTGCCGAACCGCTAAGTGATGGGGACGTAAACACACCAGCATCGGTTGTCAAGCAATGCTAGGGGGACAAACATATACACACACATACATATATATATATATATATATATATATATACATATATATACGACAGGCTTCTTTCAGTTTCTGTCTACCAAATCCACTCACAAGGCTTTGGTCAGCCCGAGGCTATAGTAGAAGACACATGCCCAAGGTACCACGCAGTGAGACTGAACCCGCAACCATGTGGTTGGTAAACAAGCTACTTACCACACAGCCACTCCTGTGCCTATATTTATAAACAAATATATAGATAGATTTATTTATTTATATATATATGAAGGTGCATGGCTCAGTGGTTAGAGTGTCGAGCTTACGATCGTGAGGTTGTGAGCTCGAATCCCGGACCAGGCTGCGTGTTGTGTTCTTGAGCAAGGCACTTTATTTCACGTTGCTCCAGTTCACTCAGCTGTAGAAATGAGTTGTGACGTCACTGGTGCCAAGCTGTATCGACCTTTGTCTTTCCTTGGATAACACTGGTGGCGTGGTGGAGAGGGGAGGCTGGTATGCATGGTGACTGCTGGTCTTCCATAAACAACCTTGCCCGGACTTGTGTCTAGGAGGGTAACTTTCTAGGTGCAATCCCATGGTCATTCATGACCGAAGGGGGTCTTTTATATATATATATATATATATATATATATATATAAATAATATATTTCTAAATCTCTCAGAGAGATTTATGCAGTAAGCAGCACAATAAAGTGATAGTATGTTGTCAACTTAATGTGACAGTCCATCATTTTATATACATACATATATATATATATATGTATAGAGACATAGACACACACATATATGCAAAAATGTTCACATGTATACATATATGTGCCTCTGTGAGTGTGCGTATGTATCTATAAATCTATATATATATGTCCACGTGTATTTATGTGTATATATGTTTGTGCTGTGTTTGTCCCCTGTTACTGCTTGACAACAGTTGTTGGTTTGTTTACGTCCCCATAGCTTAACAGTTCAGCAAAATCGCCCAACAGAATAAGTACCAAGCTTAAAAACAAAAAAACAAAACCAAGCTCATTTTGTTTGACGAACCCTTTTAAGGTGCTGTCCCAGCAAGATCCCAGTCTGAGGACAAAAACACATAAAAGAGAAACGATATTATATCAGTTATTTGTTATTTCTTTCTTCTGTTAAATTTCATTTAAAGCCAGCTGGAAAGTTTAAAGTGACCGGCATTATACTCTTCTTTCGGTGCCAGTGCTTGTAAATTCTTCAATGTACAAATTCCGTTTCCCCAACGTCGCCTTATCTTTTATTGCATTGCAAGAACGGCATCGGAATATAATGTTTCCTACAAGATTGAAACATTTCTACTTCAAGCTTCTCTCTTAACTGCTGCTAGCTTTAACATATACATGTGTGTGTGTGTGTGTATGCATGTATACAGACACACATATATATACATATATATGTGTGTATGTATATATATATATATATATGTGTGTGTGTGAGTGTGTGTGTGTATATATATATACATATGTGTGTGTGTGCATATATATATATATATATACACATACATATATGTATATATATACACATATACATGTGTGTTTGTGTATATATATACATATATATATACACACACACATACACATACACACACATACACACACACATATATATATATATATATATATATATATATATATATAGACACATATGTGTATGTATGTGTGTGTGCATGTGTGTGTGTGAGCCTGGGTGTGTAACCCATGTGTGTGTGTTTGGATATATGTATTTGAGCTCATAAGGGTATATATGTATGCATATGTGAGTGTGAGAGAGACCATGTATGTGCATATGCATCTCCTTGCCTTGACATTATTCCATAGCTGTAAACAAGTGTCACCTTCATACAAGTGGTGTCCTTTGTTATTCGGTCTTCTATGAAATCAAGTCTGGCCACAGAGAAATATTACATTGCTTAGAAACAGGCGAAGGTCGGTAACAGGAAGGGCATCCAGCCACAGAAAATTCTCACCAGTGAGTTCTGCTCGACCAATGCAAGTGTGGAAAACTACCCATGACGATGATGAGGACGATGATGATGATGATGATGATGATGGTGGTGTTGGTGGTGGTGGAAAGAAATTTCAGGGAGGAGTACAATCCCTTTATTTGGCCCCATCATTTGACTGTCATTTTTTTTCTTTTATCTTATTGACTCTGAAAGGGTAATAGGTAAAGTTGATTTTGGCTGGGTTTGAACTTGGCATGTAAAGAGCAGGAAGAAATATCACAAGGCATTTAGCTGGATGCTCTAACAATTCTGTCAATCCACCAACCAGCCTTGTCATGGTGTAGTGGTTCTATATTGTGAGTACCAGGTCTCGATGTGGTTGTGTGTTATGTTATAACAATAGTTCTTTAATCAATGATGATCAATTAAATCAAATTGTAGAATCTAGTTGCATGAAGTAATCTATGCAAGAAAGTTCAGAGATAGGAAATATAGAAATAACAGCTAAGTGGTGGTATTCACTCATGTGGTGTAGAGAAACAGACGTACATAGCAATGACATGAATGACTCTCAGTCCAATTGACAAAGCAGCAAAGAGCAGAATAAGCAAGCTGTTTTTATTAATGGAACGCTAGACATTCTAGAAACTTCCAAGAGAAACACTAAGCTTCTTGAATAATTAAGAATCACGGCTCATGACACAGATGCTTCAAGAAACTTGGAAAAGGGAGGTTACTCTGTGATCTTTCTTGCAAGGGAGATCATTCAACTATTTAGTTACCTACAGTACTACAATGGTAATAATAATAATAATAATAATAATAATAATAATAATAATAATAATAATAATAATCATTATTATTTAATGTCTGTTTTCAGACAGGCATGGATTGGATGGTTTCAGAAGAGCTGGTATGGCTAAGGGCCACATCCGGCTCTGCTGGTCTGTTTTAGCATGGTTTCTACAGCTGGATACCCTTCCTAACATCAACCACTTTACAGGTGCTTTCTACATGGCTCTAGCAGCAGTGCTAGAAAGGCAAAGTTGACTTTGGCAAATTTGAACTCAGAATGTAAAGAGCCAGATCAAACACATCTAATTATTTTGCCTGAAATGCTAATGATTCTGCCATCTCGCATAATAATTAGAATGATGTAATGATATTATGATAATGGTATTTATGGTGATAATAATGAGGAGGAGGAGGAGGATAGGCAATGGTTGTACACAACATGATGATGATGGTGGTGGTGGTAATGAACTATGGCTATAAACAGTATGTTGATGATGATGGTGGGGGGGTGAGCTATGGTTAAATACATGATTATGATGATGGCTAAACCATGGCTGTAAGCATCATGATGATGATAATGATGATGATGGTGATGGTAGTGGTGGTGGTGGTGATGACAGATAAATTGTGGTTACAAACATTATAATGATGGTGGTGGTGGTGGTGGTGGTGGTGGATGATGACAGATAAATCACAGTTGCAAACATTATGATGTTGAAGATGATGAGGATGGTGGTGGTGATGATGGTCGTCGTCGTCGTTGTCATCATAGCCACGAACTACAGTTATAAACATGATGATGATGATGATGATAATGTTGATGATGATGGTGATGAACTATAGTGATAAACATGATGATGATGATGGTGATGATGATGATGATGATGGTGATGATGGTGATGATGATGGTGATGATGATGATGGTGATGGATGGTGGTTATAAACATTATGATGATGTCACTGATTATGATAAGCCACAGCTATAAACATTATTATCTTCAGCAATGTATATAATGTCACTCTCACTAACATCAAAAGTCAACCCAAAACACACCGGGGTGGGGGGGGGGATATTTGAGTGTGTGTGTGTGTGTGTGTTGTCTGGATATGTGTGTGTGTTTGTGCATAAGTTTCTTTTGTTTTATGTGTGTTTGTGTGAGTGTGTCTTTTCTGTTTTATATGTATGTGTGTGTGTGTGTGTGTGTGTGTGTGTATATAGGCAGAGATGCAAACAAGTATATACATATGTGTATGTGTGCATGTGTGCGTGCACGTATATGTACATGTGTGTATGTGTGTGCATGAGTGTGTGTTTGTGTGTGTGCTTGCATGCATGCGTATGTGTTTGTGCGTAAGTTTCTTTTGTTTTATGTGTGTTTGTGTGAGTGTTTCTTTTCTGTTTTATATATATGTACATGTGTGTGTGTGTGTATATAGGCAGAGATGCAAACATGTATATACATATGTGTGTGTGTATGCGTGTATGTGTGTGTGTGTGCGTGTGTGTGTACATGTGTATGTTAAACTAAATGGACAGATTGACAGACAGCCAGACAGACAGACAGATAGATCAAATTCTTCCGGGTGGGTAACCATTTTGAAGTTGGCGGTGGAGGAGGCGGTGTGGTTCTTGGTGGAGAAACATCAAGATAAAGTAATTGAGGCAGTCAGAGTATATGACAGAATAATGAAGCTTAAACAAATCATAGGCAACAGGATATCAACAATGATCTCTGCCTTGGCACCACGATCAGAACTGACAGATGAACCAAAAACCATATCTACGAGGCTCTGTAAAAGAACTGGTTCTGAGACGCCCTGTAACAGAACGACTTCTATGAGACCCTCTGAGAGAAATATTTCTATAATGCCTTCTAAAAGAATCATTTCTTTGAAACCCTCAAGGAGAACCAGTTCTAGAGCGAGACCCTTTAAAAGAATCATTTCTGTTTTGCCCTCTAAAAGAACCATTTGTATGACACCTAAAAGAACCATTTCTATGCAGTTCTCTAAAGAACTGTTTCAATGAGGCCCTCTAAAAAACCCACTTCTATGAGACCCTCTAAAAGAATCACTTCTATGATGCCCTCTAAAACAGTGCTGCAGTTTAACCTGAATATAATTTATTTTCCTATACTTTAGTCATATTTTTAGTCCAGGGGTGCCACCAAATTTTGAAAAGAATATAAGTGTAAAAAGGTTGCAGAGCACTGCTCTAAAACAACCTTTTCTATGAGACCCTTTAAGAGAATCGTTTCTATGGGACCCTCTACACCGATATCAGATGACAGTGAGTTCATTATCCTAGTTGGTGCTTTTCACCCTTTTGTTACCATATTCCTATTGAGATGCTCTGTGTTTCTTTTGATTAATTTTAAATATAACAAAGAATTTAGTAAAATAACTTAGTTATCATTAAGTTAGTGTTAGGAACATAAGTTGTGACTTAGGTTTGGTGGAAAACAAGACATTTGTACTCAGAGCCAGAGCTGGTTTCAGCCAGGTTGGTATAAAAAGGGTTAAGGATTGTTTCTCTGTTATATATTTTAACCCTTTTCTTATCATATTTCTGTTGAGATGCTCTGTATTTCTTTCAATTAATTTTAAACATAACAAAGAATTTAGTAAAATAACTTGGTTATCATTAAGCTAGTGTTAGGAACATAAATTGTGACTAAGGTTTGGTGGAAGATTTTAATTCAGAACTTATGGAATCAAGGCATTTGTACTACAGAGCCAGAGCTGGTTTCAGCTGGGTTGGTAAAGAAAGGATTAAATACCGAAAGTTATATATAATTTGCAATATATTTTTACTTGACCAAAAGTTTCGAACATAGGTCTGAAAATTAGAATACTTCTATTAAATGCCCAAATATATACACTGTATATTTTTGAATCAAATTGTACTTGGGCAAAACGATTTTAATTTTTAAAAGAATGATCTAAACTTTTAGCCATGACTGTATGTGATGTGAAAGGATGGTTCAAAGATGTGCTGGAAGATGCATGCAAGGAGAGGGGAGAGAAGAGAGAGAGAGAGAGAGAGAAGTAGAACATAGAAGAATAACTGAAAGTTTCAACAAGACAGCTTGCTGTGAACCACAGATGCATGTGATTAGAAGTGGGAGAAAAGATAAAGGCTTATGGTACAGAAGACAACTGGTACTCTTTGTGAAACAGCCTGTTGCAAAGCAGAGACCAGCCTTGTGGATGAAGCAAGATTCCAGCTAAATGGAAGTCAATGTGGTGGCATGGTACTGTAAAATGAACCATTTTCTCTGTCATGCTGTCTGCCCCCTACAGATGGAATAGCATCAATGGTAAAGCAGCGATGAATAACCTGTGGAGACTAAGAAGACAAAATTCTAAAAACAAATGACTGATCCCATTACAGCTTTGTAGTCAAATGTTTTTATGACTCATTGTTGATGGGGACCCCTATAGATGTTGTTTACTTTTGTTTTTAATCGAATAAAAAAGAACTGTCTTCCAAGCATGGAATGAACCCAGCACCTGGTCTTGTAAACAAGCAAGGCCTAGACTCTTTGCAGTTGAAGAAATTACTGATGGTATTAATTCTTCGGCAATTGGAGTAATGCAGACAATCGAACTGGTGAAAGTGATGAAGAAATTAGCACACTTTGGGTGAACATATATGGGAGTTGAGAGATAGGCCTGTTGTTCTAATTCTCCTGAGTTTTCTGGTCATTTTGTCTGTTATCTTGCCTAACAATTACAGTAGTTAAGAGAAAGGCCTATTATTATTATTCTCCTGAATTGTGTTGGTCATTCTGTCCATTAGTTTGCTTCCAAAGAACAAATATGGTAGCTGAGAGATTGGTCAATTATTGTTACTCTCCTGGATTTTTTTCTGTGATTTTGTCCATTAGTTTGCCTAAAAAATACGGTAGTTGAGAGAAAGGTCTCTTATTGCTATTCTCCCAAACTTTTTCTTTTCTTTGTGGGGGGGGGGGGGGTTCTGTCCATTGATCTGCCTGCAATCATTACTCTTAAGCTACTTATTGTTTTGTGGTCAGGAGCCCAGGTCAGGGGCTGGGTTTGAGAAGGTTAAAACTAAAAGACAGGTCTAGAAAGAATGGAAGAAAGTGGTTTACAAGAAGGGAACCTAGACATCAGATGTAAATAGCAAGAAGAGAATCAGGAAACAAGGGGTTTGCCAGTGTCCTGTGATGTGTGAAGATCAGAGGGGTGATGTGTCCTGGATTGGCATAGAAGTGTATTGGCGGGAATCAGGATGAGATTCGTAAACATCACAGCAGACTTGTCTTCACAGACACCAAGGAGAACGGTATGAAAATCATCATCACCATCATCACCCTCTTCCTCTTCCTCCTTATCATTATCATCATCATCATTATCATCAGCTTCTTTTTCTTCTTCTTCTTCTTCTGTCCATCGTCCATGCTGGCAAGCCAGAGAGCTGCACCAGGCTCCGATTGTCAGTTTTGGCATTGTTTCTAAAACCTGATTGCCCTTCCAAATGCCAACCACTTCACAGAGTGTTCCTGGTGCTTTTTTACATGGCATTGGCACAAGTACTTTCTATGTGGCACCGGTACCAGTGGGGGGGGGGCGTGGTCGCAGAAATACTATTGCATGACATTACAACTCAATGATTAGTAATAGTCTTGACCTTATGCATGGGAGGTGATGAAAGGACTGCACCAACAGCATCCAACAAGGGGAAGACAAATTGAAATTCTTTTCTACTCTAGGCACAAGGCTCGACATTTGTGGGGAGGTGGGGCCATTCGAATAGATCAACTCCAGTACACAACTTGTACTTAATATATCGACCCCGAAAGGATGAAAGGCAAAGTCAACCTTGGCAGAATTTGAACTCAGATCGTAAAGACAGACAAAATACCACTAAGCATTTCGCCCGGTGTGCTAACGTTTCTGCCCGCTCGCCCCCTTTGTCATCATCATCATCATCGTTTAACGTCCGTTCTCCATGCTAGCACGGGTTGGACGGTTCAACTGGGGTCTGGGAAGCCAGGAGGCTGCACCAAGCTCCAGTCTGATCTGACAGTGTTTCTACAGCTGGATGCCCTTCCTAACGCCAACCACTCGGTGAGTGTAGCCACTCCCTGAGTGTAGTATGTGTAAATATTCTTTTCTACTCTAGGCACAAGGCCCAACATTTTTAGGGCAGGAGCCAGTCGATTAGATTGACCCCAGTATGCAACTGGTACTTAATTTATCAACCCCGAAAGGATGAAAGGCAAAGTCAACCTCAGCGGAATTCGAACTCAGAACCTAAAGACAGACGAAATACTGCTAAGCATTTTGCCCCGGCATGCTAACGATTCTGCCAGCTTGCTGCCTTGAAATTAGTCAAAATCTCATTTTGAGTTGAGTTCAGTGATGTTGAGTTTGAGTAAAGTATAATAATGTTGAGTCTACGTACAAAAAAACTGTAACACACACCTACATATTATTTCATTCCACAAACACACTCTCTCTCTCTCTCTCTCTCTCTCTTTCTTTTCTCACCCATATCACTTTTACATATATCCACTCGCACAGTTTCTTTTCTCTCTCTCTCTCTCTCACTCTCTTGCATCCATCATCAATTCACAGTTTTTCTCTCTTTTCTTCTCTTTTTCTTTCTCTTTCCCTTTCTGTCACCCTTACTTCTAGCATCCATTCAATTTCTCTCTCTCTCTTTCTCCCCCTCTCTCTCTCTTTCTTCCCCTCTCTCTCACTCTCGCATCCAGCATCCATGCACACAATTTTTCTCTCTTTCTTTCTCCTTCCCTCTCTGTCACCCTTACTTCTAGAATCCATTCACAACTTCTCTCTCTCTCCGCTCTCTTTCTCTCTCTCTCCGCTCTCTTTCTCTCTCTCTCTCTCTCTCCTGCTCTCTTTCACTCTCTCACTCTCTTCTCTCCATTTCTCTTTCACTCTCTTTCCCTCCCACTCTCTCTCTCCTTCATTCTCCTCCCACCACCCTCACCACTCATACACTAAACCAGACTAGACCAGGCTAGACCACATAACACAAGAGAATTGAATATTTCAAGAATTAGGTTTCCAATCCTTCTTAAGTGGCAGAAAAAAACGTCAAAAAGCAGAAAAAAAATAAGTGACAACAACAAAAAAACAAGGCAAACAAAACAAAAAAAAAAGCAATGCCAAAAGATGATGGCGGAGGTGGGGAAAAGGCTTCTAATAGAAGCAGGTCAATAAGATCAGTAACGAGTCCCTCCCTCGTTATCCTAGAGGGAGAGAAAAATAATTACTAAGAAGGACATACACAACAACCACATGTGATTATTTTAAGTAGTAGTAGCAGCAGCAATAGCGGTATTGGTAGTGGTGGCAGTGGTAATGGTAGTAGTAATGGTGGTGGTGGTGGTGGTGGTGGTGGTGGTGGTAGTAGTAGTAATAGTAGTAGTAGCAATAGTGGTTGTGGTGGTGGTGGTAATGGTAGTAGTAATGATGGTGGTGGTGGTAGTAGTAGTAATAGTAGCAATAGTGGTAGTTGTGGTGGTGGTGGTAATGGTAGTAGTAACGGTGGTGGTGGTAATAGTAGTAGTAGTAGTTGTGGTAATTGTGGTGTTAGTGATGATGGTGGTGGTGGTAGCAGTAGTGGTTGTAGTAGTAGTGGTGGTGGTGGTTGTGGTAGAAGCAGAAGTGAGTGTGGTGGTGGTGGTGGTGGTAGTAGTAGTAATAGTAGTAGTAGCAATAGTGGTTGTGGTGGTGGTGGTAATGGTAGTAGTAATGATGGTGGTGGTGGTAGTAGTAGTAATAGTAGCAATAGTGGTAGTTGTGGTGGTGGTGGTAATGGTAGTAGTAACGGTGGTGGTGGTAATAGTAGTAGTAGTAGTTGTGGTAATTGTGGTGTTAGTGATGATGGTGGTGGTGGTAGCAGTAGTGGTTGTAGTAGTAGTGGTGGTGGTGGTTGTGGTAGAAGCAGAAGTGAGTGTGGTGGTGGTGGTGGTGGTAGTAGTAATTGTGGTAGTGGTGGCAGTAGTTGTTGTTGATGTCAATGTAAAGGGGAAATAGAAAGAGAGCGAGAGAGAGGTCGTTATAGAAGTTGGATATTCTTTTTTTTTAAATCAATAGAATTAAACAAATAAATCAATAAAAAATATTTTAAATCAAACAGTTCTATATGTAAGTATGTACTTCAGAATTATAGGTTTTCAGGTATATTTCAGGTTCAATTTCACTGTGCAGTCATGACCTTAGGCAAGGATTTAAAGCTTCAGCTTGACCAATGTACTGTGACTGTCAGGTCACTTGTGAGGTCTCTCATGAGTGCTACTAGTAACATGAAATCTAGCATAACCTGTTGCATGATCAGGTCGTTGGTGACTCAACTAGCAACTTCACTAGACATGCCTGGTGAGGAGGATTGCTAGAAATCCAGCAGGACTGAAAACAAGACCTGTTAAAAGGACAGATGAATCTAGGGTAGGTTCAATGACTATCTAGCAATAGCATGGACCCTCTGAATTTCTGGGTTGGTGTCTGGTGAGCTGGAAGACCCCTGGGAGTGAGGTACTCCTTAGCTATAGCACAGGCCCTTAGAAATTCTGGGTTGGTGTCCAGTGTGCTACAAGACCACTGGCAGTGAGGTACTCCTTAGCTATTGCACAGCTCCTTAGAAATTCTGGGTTGGCGTCCAGTGTGCTGGAAGACCACTAGGAGTGAGGTACTCCTTAGCTATTGCACAGCTCCTTAGAAATTCTGGTTAGCATCCAGTGTGCTGGAAGACCCTTGGGAGTGAGGTACTCCTTAGATATAGCAAAGGCCCTTAGAAATTCTGGGTTGGTGTCCAGTGTACTAAAAGACCTCTGGGAGTGAGGGACCCCTTAGCATGTCTCCAGAACCTACTTCAATTTCAGGCTAGTTCTGCTCCAATAATTGGTGGTGGCTTGGTCAGTGCCCCTGCGATGGTTGGCAATTGACAGCAAGATCACACTACCACAAAGTGTGTATGCATGTGACTGGGGACCACATGTGAACATGTATTTTCATACTGAAACCCAAAACATTAACTCAACACCTCACCAGCCAATGGGAACTACAGCTATAGTATCTATGCTCCCCAGCATGCTTGCTCTCCCAGTGAAACATTTGTTATCCTTTACAGCCTTGACTGCAGCCAGTCATTGGATGTGGTCAGCATTCATGAGGGACATGGTGAACTTGTTGGTCAAAGCTGGCTCAATCTGCCCCAGGGGAATGCCACCACAAGGACAAGTAAGTAAATGCACTGTGAATGGAAGTTCACCAAAGGAAACTGTGCAGAATCTTATTCATTACATCATCACCACTAGCACCACCATTATCATCTCCACCAGTACCACCAGCAGCACCATCATCATCATCATCATCTTCACCAGCACTACCACCAACATCATGTTCATCATCATCAGCATCATCATGACCACCATTAACACTATCACCTTCACAAACAACACCATCACAATCAACATCATCATCATCATCACCAATACTACCAGCCCCAAAAATCACGTTCTTATCACCATAATCGTCAGCATCACCTTCAACATCACCACCACCACCACCACCACCGTGATCATTTTTATGTCCATTTTCCATACCAGCATGGATTGCTCAGGTGGTTGTGATCTGAGACAGTTTTTACTCAGAGGTTCTGCCTTCTCTTGCTATATTCTTGTTGAAGAACTCTGCTTCCAAACACACATGGCCCTCACTGCATTTCAAACACATGTGATCCCTCTAATGATCGCAGCTATTAGACGGAAGACAATTGTCTAAACAGGAAGCAGAATTAGAAATTTAGAATTGAAATTAAGTAATGGCAATTTGACACCTATGTTTAGCATATAGGCTGTCCACTTTAGTCGTCATTCCTCTTAATTTTGTATGTAACACAATTTTTAGTCTTTGGATTTTTAAACATGCTAAGCCACTGGTTTTAATTAATTAATATCAATTTCTACCCTTATTATTTAATTTTATATGTATATATATATATATATATATATACATATATATATATATGAACACACACACATACATACACGCATGCATAAATATACACACACACACACATACATACACGCATGCATAAATATACACACACACACACACATACATACACGCATGCATAAATATATATATATATATACACACACACACACACACAGACAAAGGGTGGTTAGGAAGGAGTAAGAAAGAGACAAGAAATAAAGTAAGGAAGTGAGTGGAGAAGAGGGTAGAGAAAGAGAAAGTGGGGAAAAGGGGGAGAGGTGAGAGAGAGGGAGAGTGGTGGAGGTGGTGGGGACGAGGAAAGCCCTGTTTCTCCCAGTGGTGTTTGATTCAGGAAGTCAAAGAACATTGTGACATTAGTGGAACACACATGTTAGTCTCAGAGAACAGAAGCGAAAACTATTTGAAGTATTATGGGAAATAAAGGGAACCCGATAATGTGCAGTGTTCAACTGTCATTAATCTGTCAACCAGGGTATCCACCTACAATGGGGTGGATGTAGAGAAACTGTTTACAGCGGGTAGAACACCAATGGAAAACTGACTGCATTTTTATAGAATTTGCTATTAAGGGTATTATATTTTACAGGGCAATCACCGAAGCAAAGAATAAAATTAATAGTAAAGATTTTTCAACATTGTTAAAAGGACAAGTATTTTAGATAAACAGAATGTAGGCAATTAAACCAACCCCAGTGTATGACTGGTATTTTTTGTATTAACGAGTGAGAGAAGGCAAAGCCGAAGTTGATTCTTCGAAGTTCTGGAGTAAATTGCTACACAGTATCTCTTCTCGTTATTTTATGTCTACATTTCATGCTGGCATGGGTCAGATGTGTTTTCAGGGTCCATCACCATCATTATCATCATCATTATTATTATTATCATCATCATCTTTAAACGTCCATTTTCCATGCTGGCATGTGTTGGATGGTTTGATCAGAGCTGGCAAGGCTGAAGGCCTCACCAGGCTACATTATCTGTGCTGGTGTAGTGTCTATGGCTGGATGCTCTTCATAAAGCCAGCATCTTTACAGAGTGTACTCGGTGCTTCTTATGTGCCACCAGTACTAGTGCATTTAGTGCAGCACTAGGATAAGTTCTTCTAATATGGCACCAAGATGAGTGCTTCTAATATGGTACCAGAAATAGTGGGGAAGAAGGAGGAAGAGGGGAGCGACAAAGAGAGAGAGGGAGAGACAAAGAGAGAGAGGGAGAGACAAAGAGAGAGAGGGAGAGACAAAGAGAGAGAGGGAGAGACAAAGAGAGAGAGGGAAAGACAAAGAGAGAGAGGGAGAGAAGGAGAGAGAGAAACCAAGAAAGACTAAAATGAGAGAAATATTAAACTGTGTGGTGCCAAAAGGACAGTATCAAATGAGTGATGCCACACTGGCAGTGCCAAACATGGCATTACCAAAAAAAGTCTCTTTTCTGGTTCCTTGACAATGATACATTGATTAAGGATGATAAAGGAAAAAAAGTTAGGGATTGCAGAAGATGAAAAGTGCCAAAAAGAGAAAGAATATTAACTAATTGGTCCCTAAGGACATTGTTGATAAGGGTCAAATTTTTTAAAGTAAATTGAAATTTATTTAGCTACACAAATAAACGATAATGATTTATCCATGCCAAGAGTTTGTGATTACTTAAAGAAAAAAAAAATAAAGCAAAACATAATGAGTGATGTTAGGGGAGAGATAAGTTTAGGGAACTGCATGGAAAAGCGAGGTAGGGAGATGATGAGGAGGGTGTGAGAGTAAACTGGATGAAGAAAAAAATGTTTTTAGAATCGCAAAATAAAACTACAATTCAGAAGAAATACTGTAAAGAAAATGAAGAAAAAAATAAAGGGAAAGAAAGAAAAAAAAAACAAAAGAAAAAAAGGGGTCACTGACAACAAAGAATTATCACATTTTTAAAATTGTGGCACTAAATGAAATCTGTCATCAACTTATCTTTGTGATACACAACTTGTCTTAATTGAGAGTGAGTCTTTTTTTTTAATGTTTTTTTTTTGTGATCAAGTGTAAGCAACGACAGTTTGTAAATTATTGGAGAAGTATTTTGACAAAAGACAAACATAGATCTGGACTGATAGGGAATGGATGTTTGTCAATGTGGACAGACAACAACAATAATCATCATCATCATTTAACGTCTATTTTCCATGCTGGCATGGGTTGGATGGTTTCACTGAAAATTAGTGTGGAGGCATATGGCCTAGTGGTTAGGGCAGCGGTCTCGTGGTCGAGGGCTCGTGAGTTCGAATCTCAGACTGGGCAATGTGTGTGTTTATGAGCGAAAACACCTAAGCCACACGCGGCTCCGGCAGAAGGTAATGGCGAACCTCTGCTGACTCTTTCGCCACAACTTTCTCTCACTCTTTCCTCCTGCATCTTACAGCTCACCTACGACGGACCGGCGTCCCGTCCAGGTGGGGAACCTATACGCCAAGGAAATCGGGAAACCGGCCATTATGAGCCAGGGATGGCATGAGAAGGAATAAACCAACTGAAAACTAGTAAGCTGGGGAGCTGCACCAGGCTCCAGTGTGATTTGGAATGGTTTCTATGGCTGGATGCCCTTCCTAACGCCAACCACTCCAAGAATGTTGTGGGTGCTTTTTATGTGCCAGTTACACAGTGCAGGCATTGGCCACATCTACAATCTCACTTGGCTTGACAAGTTTTCTCAAGCATGACATATCACCTAATGTGGAGGCGCAATGGCCCAGTGGTTAGGGCAGCAGACTCGCAGTCATAGGATCGCAGTTTTGATTCCCAGACCGGGCGTTGTGTGTGTTTATTGAGCGAAAACACCTAAAGCCCCACGAGGCTCTAGCAGGGATGGTGGTGATCCCTGCTGTACTCTTTCACCACAACTTTCTCTCACTCTTACTTCCTATTTCTGTTGTACCTGTATTTCAAAGGGCCGGCCTTGTCACTCTCTGTGTCACGCTGAATATCCCCGAGAGCTACGTTAAGGGCACACGTGTCTGTGGAGTGCTCAGACACTTACATATTAATTTCACGAGCAGGCTGTTCCGTTGATTCGGATCAACCGGAACCCTCATCGTCGTAACCGATGGAGTGCTTCCATCCAGCCATATCACCCAACATTCAAAAGGTGCTTTTTATGTGCCGGTTACGCAACAACGGCATCGGCCATGATTACAATCACACCTGGCTTGATGGATTTTCTCAAGCATGACACCTGTCATTGCCTCTATGAAGCCCAACATTCAAAGATCGTGCTTCACCACCTCATCCCATGTCTTCTTGGGTCTACATCTTCCACAGGATCCCTCCACAGATAGAGTTCAGCACTTTGTAACAGCTGTCCTCATCCATACAACAACAACAACAACAATAATAATACATATTTATCTTTCATCTTTTACTTGTTACAGTCAATAGGGCATGGCCATGCTGGGGCTCTCCCACCAAGATTTTAGTTGAACAAATTTACCCCAGTATCCTTTTTTTTTTCTAAGTCCTGTACTCATTCAGTTGGTTTCCTTTTTTATTTTTTTTTGCTGAACACTGAGTTACAGGGACATGAACAAACCAACACCGGTTATCAAGTGGTTGGGGGACAAGCACAAGTGAGTGGGGACAAACACCCACACACACATATATATATACACATATATTTAGATATAGTAAAGTAAAGAAAATGGAGAAAAATAATCCAGAATCCTTGTCCGGTATCAGATCAATCCCAAAATCAAATGAGACCATGCCAGTCACAAGGCCAAACATCCCTGAAAGTTTCATCTGAATCCAACCAGTGGTTTTTGAGATATCTTGTCCATGGACAAACAAACAAATACAACTGAAAACAATACCTTTGCTAAGGTGGAGGTAATTATAATAATGCTCTGATGCAGTACCAGGCAGTGGCTCTCATGGCTTCTGATCTTAAATGATTGGAAGTGTTATCGCGTACATTGTTTTGTCTTGGTATAAAAGATGGGCTACAGCAAATATTCTGCTCAATACCACAGATTTGCTTGACCATGTCCCCTAGTGGCTAACAACATGTGCATCTCTGATCTCAAGCAGAAGTAGTAGGGGAACATCATAGCCGTGTGTTGAGAGCAATTCTTTGGGGTTTGAATAATTCACCTCTGGAAACATGGGTGGTTCTTTCAACATCCTTAAGCAACCCTTATTCAAGGATCTTTTGAGTGGGATGGACTACTTGACCTGAAGAAAATTCTAACTGGGCCCCACCTGCAAGGTCATGTGCTGTTTATCTTGATATGAGATCACCATGTCATGTATATATGGTTGTGATGCCCTTATCAGATGGGTAGTCATGATGGTGTACCCTTATCAGACGGGTAGTCATGATGGGTATACTGAGCTTCACATATTTTACTCTAGTGTCACTTTGATGCCATGCACTGCTCTCTCACTCAATAATAATGATGATGATGATGATGATAATAATAATAATAATGGAACCATTTATGGCATTATATGAATGAAAGAATGAGATGAAATCTCATTTATTTTGGAAATACTGTGTAAATTCTTAAACTTATTGAATGTCCTCCACATATACTTAGTTCTCGTGTAGTTGTTCCTTTGTCAAAGACAAAATGGTAAATAACAGTAAGGAATTTCTGTGTAAAGATACTATCTGGTTGCGTCATCCGTTTGATATAGTGTGAACCATGCTGTGAGGGGAGTGTTTGTGTTTTGGGCATTTGAAAATGTCTCTCTTTCGGCACCTTCTGGAAACTAAACTGGCTGCTGATGTACAAGATGTAATGGAAGATGGAACACAGCATGTGATCTATGATGCCTTCTGCATTCCAGTAATATCCACATTGCTTCTGAAGGAGTGACATAATGGACCATTTATGAACAACATAATTACATCAATAATAAAAACATTGTTCATGTATTTACAACTGCACACAGTGGTAGCCTCTTTAAATGAAGATATTGATATATTAAACAGACAGGCGCAGGAGTGGCTGTGTGGTAAGTAACTTGCTAACTAACCACATGGTTCCAGGTTCAGTCCCAATGCGTGGCATCTTGGGCAAGTGTCTTCTGCTATAGCCCTGGGCCAACCAATGCCTTGTGAGTGGATTTGGTAGACGGAAACTGAGAGAAGCCTGTTGTATATATGTATGTGTGTTTGTGTGTCTGTGTTTGTCCCCCTAGCATTGCTTGACAACCGATGCTGGTGTGTTTATTTAGCGGTTCGGCAAAAGAGACCAATAGAATAAGTACTGGGCTTACAAAGAATAAGTTCCGGGGTCGATTTGCTCGACTAAAGGGTGGTGTTTCAGCATGGCCGCAGTCAAATGACTGAAACCAGTAAAAGAGTAAAAGAGTAGACATAAGTTTTGGCTTACAATAAAAACTCTCAGAGTGAATTTCATTATAAATAATAATAGCAATCTTTTCGAATATCGGTACAAAGCCTGAAATTTTGTGGGAGGTTGGCTAGTCAATTACATCGACCTCAGTGCACAACTGGTACTTATTTTACCAATTCCAAAGGGATGAAAGGCAGTGTCGACCTTGGTGGAATTTGAACTTAGAACATAGCAATGTGCGAAATACCGCTCAGCAGTTCGGCTAGCATGCTAACGACTCAGCCTGCTTGCCACCTTAATTTCATTATAAAGGATAATAGGAATCCTTTTCAATATAGGTACAAAGCCTGAAATGTTGTAGGAGGGGGCTAGTCAATTTACATCGACCCCAGTGTACAACTGGTATTTAATTTTTTCGACTCTGAAAGGATGACAGGCGAAGTTGACCTCTGAGGCATTTCAGGTCTGAACATAAAGACAAGTGGAAGGAATAACAACAACAACAACAACACTAATAACAATAATAATAATAATGATAATAATAATAATAATAATGGTTTCAAATTTTGGTACAAGGCCAGCAATTTCAGTGGAGGGGCAGGCGGTTAAGTTGTTAAGGCGGCGAGCTGGCAGAAACGTTAGCACGTCGGACGAATTGCGTAGTCGTATTTCCTCTGCCGTTACGTTCTGAGTTCAAATTCTGCCGAGGTCGACTTTTCCTTTCATCCTTTCGGGGTCGATTAATTAAGTATCAGTTACGCACTGGGATCGATGTAATCAACTTAATACCTATGTCTGTCCTTGTTTGTCCCCTCTGTGTTTAGCCCCTTGTGGGTAATAAAGAAATAGGTTAAGTTGTTTCCATTGACCCCCGCCACTGCTTAACTGCAATTCATTTCATTGATCCTGGAAGGTTGAAAAGTAAAGTCTACCTCAGCAGTATTTGAACTCAAGCCGTAAACATGGATAAAATGCTACTAAGTAGTTTGCCTGGCATGCTACCAATTCTGCCAAACATTTGCTTTTAATGCTGGCATGGGTTGGACGCTTTTACAGGAGCTGCCCAGCTGCACCAAGCTCCAGTAGTCTGTTCTGGTATGGTTTCTAAGACTGGATGCCTTTCCTAATGCCAACCACTTTACAGAGTTTACTAGGTGCACACAATTTTACCAGTTTCTGTGAAATTCTTGAAAATCTCAGTCAGAAAATATAATGGAAAACTCAGCATGAAACAGACCTTGTCTTTGAAATTTATTTGAATAGCAGAATGCTTAGAGAGATCCAAGGAAGGAACTTGTAATTATGTCTTTATGGTAATTCTTTCTTTTTATTCTTTTATTTGTCCCAGTCATTTGATTGCAGCCATGCTGGAGCACCACCTTTAGTTGAGCAAATCGACCCCAGGACTTATTCTTTGTAAGCCTAGTACTTATTATATCCCTTTCTTTTGCCAAATCACTAAGTTACGGGGACGTAAACACACCAGCATCAGTTGCCAAGTGATGTTGGGGGGACAAACACAGACACACAAACATACACACACACACACACACATATATATATATATATACATATATAGGACGAGCTTCTTTCAGTTTCTGTCTACCAAATCCACTCACAAGGCTTTGGTCGGCCTGAGGCTATAGTAGGAGATACTTGACCAAGGTGCCACGCAGTGGGACTGAACATGGAATCATGTGGTTGTTAAGCAACCTACTTACCACACAGCCACTCCTGCACCTAAGTATATTTTGAGTTGGAATAATTGTGTAAACTAACCAGGGCGACTGGAGATTCTTTACATAAACAGTACATTATTTGTGATTACTTGTCCCACTGGATTATGTTTCATTGTAATAAAGAGATTAGATTTTGTTATGTCTTGGGAGGGTCATAATGCCACTAGTAAACACGCACACACACACACACTGATTTTGTTTTCTTTCTTTTATCTTTTGAAAGCTGGAAAAATGCAAAGCACATTGTGACCAACAATATAAAACATTCAATAATCTAGTCAATCACATGATATCATCATATCATCATCATCATCCTCATCATCATCCTCATCATCTCACATCAGCTTTCCATGCTAGCATGGGTTGGATGGTTTGAAAGGAACTGGCTGGGCAGAAGACTGCACCAGGCTTCAAGGTCTGTTTTGACATGGTTTTTACAGCTGGATGCCCTTCCAAATACCAACCACTTTACAGTGTGTGTGTGCATGTGTGTGTGTGTGTATTAATAGTAATGGTAAGACAACATGGGTGTGTGTGCACGCATGTGTATGCATATACATGTGCACATACATGATTACTATGAACATTTTTATTTCTTTACTTTTTACTTCCTCCCCTTCGGTTTTTTCCACTTATTTAACAGTCATTCTAATAGCTCTTTTGTCTTAATAACGGTCAATAACATAGTAATTTCCCTTTGTTTAATGGTCATTTTCATAGCATTTTTTTGATTGCCTCGATAACTGACAAGATGCTGGAGCAGGTTTCCACCCTGACATCTGAAACTCAGAGTCTTATTATGGCAACCGAACAATTGTCACACATTATTTCAACAGATATATATTTATATAAATATACACACACACATATATAATTTGCAATGATAGATCACTAGGCACTACACATTCTTTATTTTCTCTCCTTGTTTTTTCTGTAGAAGAGCATAGGCTTGAAATGTTAAAGCCTTTTTCACTTCCCAAGCACTCTACTAATACATCTGTTTGTTGCCTACACCACCTGTCTTCGTCTTTTGTTTTTTTGTGAATTCTCCCTATATATATGTATATATATATATATATATATATATATATATATGTCAGTCACAGATATATAGGGGAGGTTTATCAGTTCCACACTCTGTTTGGCATACTGATATTGAAAACAAAAAAGAAAATATGAAAAAAAAAAGAAAGCAAAAGGGTCGCAGTGGTTAAAGGGAAAAGATAATGTGTTTGTTGGTTCAGTTTTATCATTAAGCTACAAGTTCTGAAGAGAGAATATCACACTTCATTCTGAGAAAAATTCTCCAATCTCCGAAGCTAATTGCAGCTAATTTTTAATGCTACACGAAAAAAGAAGAAATGAGTTCTTGATAAGTAATTATGTAAGAACACATTTATATATATATATGTGCATGTGCGTATATATATATATATATATGCTAGCATGGAGAACGGACGTTAAACGACGAACGATATATATATATATATATATACATACATACATATACACACACACATATACGCCAGCATGGAACATGGATGTTAAATGATGATGATGATAATGATACACACACACATGTATATATATATATATATATATATATATACACACACATATATACACGCATAAATATATATATAAAGATATATAGATATACATATATAAAGGTATACACATATAATATATGCATCTATATATATATATATATACACATACACATACAAAGATACAAGCACACATGTATGTATATATATATATATATATATAGAGAGAGAGAGAGAGAGTGCCATGCACACACATACATGCGCACTCTCGTATTGAGAACAACACAGTGCTTCATTAATTAGTAATTTTTTTATATACTTTAAAAACACTCATCGTCTTCTAAGTTTGTTTCCCTTGCAATTTCGAAAGAGGCTCTCACCATTCTCACAATTTACCAAAATATAACCAGAAATAAACAGCAAAAACAAACAAAAAAAAAAACAAACAAAACAAAATAAGGGCAAAACAAAAAATAAAAATCCATGCAAAAACAGAACGAAACTAGCAAAAAAGGTAAATAGGTTTCCTAAAAGAAAACTCCATTGAAAGCTATTCATCACTAAAGTATGTAACCTTTTCTGAAACACTTAACAGCTAATTAACTTATTAATTATCTGCAGTGTTAAAAGCTATACTTGTGCTAATGACAATAG
Organism: Octopus sinensis; assembly: GCF_006345805.1. Lineage (NCBI taxonomy): Eukaryota > Metazoa > Mollusca > Cephalopoda > Octopoda > Octopodidae > Octopus > Octopus sinensis. The sequence goes on along the minus strand of NC_043013.1, from coordinate 50,830,203 downwards.
CCCCTGAAGCCTTAACTCTATGATACAGGCTTCCTTAGAAAATTGCTTTTTTATACTTTTTAGTTTGGAGGGCCCTTTTTTTTTATCATTTTATTATTCTGCAGCATATATTTTATTTCTACATTTTTACTACTTTTTGGATCGTAATTATTATTATTATTATTATTATATTATTATTATTATTTTGTTGTTGTTGTTGTTGTTGTTGTTGTTGTTGTTATTATTAGGGCAGCGTGGTGCTGAAAGAATCGTGAGCACACTGGACAATGTGCTCGGTGGTAATTCATCTGTCTTAACATTTCGAGTTTAAATTCCTTTTTTCCTATTGTGGGTAATAAAACCGAGTACCAGTCAAATACTGGGGTCGATGAAATCAAGTAGCTCCCTCCCTCAAAATTTCAGGCCTTGCGCCTGTAGTAAAAAAGAATGTTATTATTATTATTATTATTATTATTATTATTATTATTATTGTTATTATTATTGTTGTTGTTATTATTATTATTATTATTATTGTTATTATTATTATTATTATTATTATTATTATTGTTATTATTATTATTATTATTATTATTATTATTGTTATTATTATTATTATTATTATTATTGTTATTATTATTGTTGTTGTTATTATTATTATTATTATATTATTATTATTATTATTATTATTATTATTATTATTATTATTAAGGCGGTGAGCTGGCAGAATTGTTAGCATGCCGAGCGTAATGCTTTGCAACATTTCGTCCATCCTTAACATTCTGAGTTCAAATTCTGCCAAAGCCAACTTTGCTTTTCATCCATTCGAGGTCGATAAATTAAGTACCAGTTGCATACTGGGGTCAATATAATTGAGTGGCCGCCCCACTCCCCAAAATTTCAGGCCTTGTGCCTATAGCAGAAAGGATTATTATTATTATTATTAATTTTTTTGTTTTCTGTTTTGTTTTGTTTTGTTGGGTTTTTTTTGTTCACTTAATAAGTCTGAAGCATATTTAACAAGGTTAAAAAAGGATCCTTAGAACACATTTAAAGAGGATTTTTCGTAAAAGCTGCAAATGTCAAACGGCAGTAATAGAATTTACTGGGTCACGGTGAAATATTAGTAGGTCAGGGTGACACGTACCGATTTCAAAGACTTACTCTGCTTCAATTACCAAATTACACAGAATTAATTGTAATAAAAGTGTACCTGGAAACATATCATTCCATAATTAATATGCTTTCAGGGGAAAAGAATTTTTATCTAAACTTAAAACAATAAGATACAGACCAACACAAGTGTTCTCTTTGTAAATTTAACATCAATTATTTATTGATTCTAATTAAATTTTATATACGTAATACCTATCATTATTATCCTTATTATTATCCTTATTATTATTATTATCATCATCATCATCATCATCATATTATTATTCTAATTAGATTTTATATATGTAATATCTATCATTATTATTATTATTATTATTGTTGTTATAATCATCATCATCATTATTATTATTGTTATAATTATTATTGTCATTATGGTTATCATTATTATTATTATCAAAATCATCATTATTATCATTGTTACAATTATTATTGTTATTATTATTATTATTATTATTATTATATTATTACTATTATTATCATTATTATAATCATCAGCATCATCATTATTATTGTCATTATGGTTATCATTATTATTATTATTATCATCATCATCATCATTATTATCATCGTCATCATCAATATTATAATTATTATCATCGTTATCTGCTGTTGTTGCTGGTGATGTGAAAATTATTTTTGATAAATCATTATTATTATTATTATTATTTTAATAATCATCATTATTATTTCTCTTTTATTTATTTTCACATCATTTATTTTACTTATTTATTTTAATTAAATTCTATGCATGCAGTGCAGTTATCATCATCATCATCATCATCTGTACTGTAGTTGAAGATGATAGATTCTTGCATATGACTATTATTATTTGCCTCCTTCTACTACTACTATTATTATTATTATTATTATTATTTGAAATAGTAGTAGTAGTAGTAGTAGTGATGGTGGTGTTGTTGGTGGTGGTTGTGGTGGTGGTGGTGGTGGTTGTGGTGGTTGTGGTGGCGGTAGTAGTAGCAGTGTTGTTGTTGTTGTTGGTAGTAGTAGTAGTAGTAGTAGTAGTAGTAGTGGTGGTTGTGGTGGTGGTAGTGGTTGTGGTGGTAGTGGTTGTGGTGGTGGTGGTGGTAGTAGTAGCAGTGTTGTTCTTGTTGGTAGTAGTAGCAGTAGTAGTATTAGTAGTAGTAGTAGTTGTAGTGGTGTTGGTGGTGGTGGTGATGGTGGTGGTGGTGGTGTCGTTGTTGTAGGTTGTGGTGGTGGTGGAAGTAGTAGC
>NC_043013.1:50822823-50825323 GCF_006345805.1 Octopus sinensis | reverse complement strand
AAGTTCAAAGTTAGCAAGGAAATAGAATGCGAGGTTGTTTCTATATATATATAAACTGTAAAACAAACTGGGAGGAAAGAGACGGAACGAAGTGAGAATTCGAAAAATCGAAAATTCAAACGAACCCGACGCGAAGCGCTGTCAGACAATAGTGTAATAAATAAAATATATGCATACATACAAACATATATGTACGTACTGACATCTACATGTATATATACATGCATATATAAATATATATATACGTACAGGACACCACAAAAAGACGTAAAATTCAACAGAAACGAAAACGGAAAAGCCATTTTTTTACAACAGAAGGACAGAGACGTGGAACAAACATATATGTTTGTATGTATGCATATATTTTATTTATTACACTATATATATATACATTCAAAACAAGACGCCCCTGGGAGCTCCTCTATGCTGATGAGCTGGCCCTCATAGCAGAATCACTACCGGAACTAGAAAAGAAATTTCGGGTGTGGAAGCAAGGTTTAGAATCAAAGGGCCTTAGAGTAAATGTAGCAAAGACCAAAGTTATAGTAAGCAGAAAGGCGAACTCATCACACACACCCTCGGGCAGGTGGCCCTGCTCGATCTGTAGGAAAGGTGTAGGTAGAAACTCCATAAGATGTACCCAGTGTAAGCTATGGACGCATAAGAGGTGCAGCAACATCAAAGGAAAATTAACTGATAACTCTATATTGGACAAACAGGAATTTCGCTCCGACAAAGAATCACCATTCACAAAGAGCAAATCCGTCACCCACAATACAGACAGTTAAAGTTGAGTGAACGCATAGAAAGATGTGCCAGGAATCTTAATCCCAATTTCCAAATATTTCCCTTTTACCAATGCTCACAGAACATCACAATGCAACAAAGCTTGAATAAAGAGGCATTTTTCATCAACAAATTTCTCCCCCAACTAAATATAAACACACAACTCAATACAGAACACCACTAACTCTTCAATTTAAACCACTAAACCCTATACACTACCTACATCACTCACATCTCTAATTCCAAAACTACTTACCTCCCTTACAAATAATCTTTTTTCTCAGGAACTATTAGACCTGACACCATATATTAACCGGTGTTGTTCAAACAATGAATAGCCTTCGCGTAAACCAATTGGTTCGTTTTGTTCTCTTACTTTATTATTATTATCATCTTATAATCATCTCATAATAATGACCTTTATGACTCGTATTACTACCTCAGTCAATCTAAATGTATATAGTTGTCACTACCTGTCATGAATAGCCTTTTTCTATCTGCAATATACATTTTCGTTGATTTTTCATATTTTACTATATATATATATATATATATATATATGCATATATATATATATACTTATACTTATATATATACATATACATATTAGAAGAAATGAGGTAATCAGAAGATCGGATGGTTTATATTTACAGATATTTATTTATATATTACATTTTTTACATATGTATCATATCATTTAGAACATTAGCGCTTTCTTCCATTCTAGTGGGGGTTTTTGGATTTGAAAACCCCACTAGAATGGGAGAAAGCGCTAATATTCTAAATGATATGATATATATATGTAAAAAATGTAATATATAAATAAATATCTGTAAATATAAACCATCCGATCTTCTGATTACCTCATTTCTTCTAATATATAATACCTGTACATCATCTCCAAACCTTTTAATACATATACATATATATATATATATATATGCAAATATATATATACATATACATATATATATATATATATATATATATATATATGCAAATATATATATACATATATACATATATATATATATATATAATATATATATATATATATATATATATATACATATACATATATATACTTATACTTATACATATATATATACTTATATATATATATACCTATACACACACATATATATACATACACATGCACACATATATATGTAAAAGCACCCACATGGGATCAAGTAAATGTGCCCATGTGACACCACATAAAAGCACCCAGTACACGCTGTAGATGGTCGATGTTAGGAAGGGCATCCAGCTGTAGAACCCATGCCACATCATACTGGAGTCTGGTGCAGCTCACCAGCTTGCAAGCTCTAGTCAAACTGACCAATCCATGCCAGCATGGACAAAATGGACATTAAATGATGACGATGATAATATATTTATATGCAAACACACAAGTACATACACATACACATATATATGCACACACATACACACACATATCTACACGCATATACATGTACACACATGCACACACACACACACACACGTGTACACACATATGAGTTTATATATATATGTACACACATATACACACACATACATGTATACATTTACACATGTGCACACATAAACCTACACACATATATATATTTATTTATCAAAATAGAATGTTGGAAAAAGTTGGTATATTTTTAATTTCATGTAACATGTTAAATTACAAAATAAGACAATGATATTTTTTAATCTTAATCTG
>NC_043013.1:50815323-50817823 GCF_006345805.1 Octopus sinensis | reverse complement strand
AGTTTGATACCCTGTGACACATTGTGTCCTTAAGCAAGACACTTTATTTCACATTGCTGCAGTCCACTCTACTAGCAAAAATGCGTTGTACCAGTAATTCAGTAGGGCAGCTCTCTAAGAACTACATTAAGGGTATGCATAAGGGTGGAGTGAAAATTTAAAAATTGTGGAAATTGAAAATGTGTGAGGGCTAAAATATTGCTATATTCAATTACTACAAAAAAGGCTCAATTTTTTCTGAGATCAATCAAGAGCATTCACTCCCTCAAGTCCCCTAAACTCTGAAAATGGGGGATTTTTGTAAATTTTTTCACAATAGCGGGGTTTGAGGGAGTAAATACCCCTGACTGAACTAAGCAAAAATTTTGCATTTTTCTAGTAATAATTTATAGCAAGTTCAAATTCCACCGAGGTCGACTGCCTGTCATTCTTTCGGGGTAGATGAATTAAGTACTAGTTGCATATTGGGGTTGATCTAATAAACTGGCCCACTGTCGCTAAAAATTTTGGGCCTTGGACCTAGAGTAGAAAAGAATAATATATAGCAAGATTTTAGGCCCCAAGCATTTTTTATTTTTTATTTTCACCCCACCCTAACACACGTATGTGCATGCGGATATAGAGATTGTATTTGAATGCACATGGCATAGTGGTTAGGACATTTGGCTTGCAATCATAAGATCATGAGTTCAATTCCTAGTGATGCATTGTGTTCTTGAGCAAGACACTTTATTTCACGTTGCTCCAGTCCACTCAGCTGGCAAAAATGAGTAGTACCTGTATTTCAAAGGGCCAGCCTTGTCACACACTGCATCACGTTAAATCTCCCTGATATCTGCGTTAAGGGCACACATGTCTGTGGAGTGCCCAGCCACTCGCACATTAATTTCATGAGCAAGCTGGCCATGAAAGTTGGTCATATCAGTTGGTACCCCTCGTCATCGTAACCAACAGAGTGGCCCCTTTTTTTTATATAGACTGTGTAACCTAGGGTAGAGTGAAAATAAAAAACTGAAAATGCCTGAGGACTAAAATGCTAAATGTTTGCAACAAAAATCCCCCATTTTCAGGGTTAAGGGGGCTTGAGGGAGTAAATGCCCTTAATTGATCTCAGTGAAAATTTAGCAGTTTTCTAGGAATCAAATATAACAATATTTTAGCTTTTAGGCATTTTCAGTTTCCAAAATCTTTTATTTTCACTTCACCCTAGTATGCATGTCTGTGGAGCACTCAGCCACTTGCACATTAATTTTACAAGCAGGCTGTTCCATTGATTGGACCAACTGGAATCCTTGTTGTCGTAACTGAAAGAGTGTTAGAGTAGGGGGGGGGCAGATTTGTGAGTGAATGTGTGTGTGCATGAGGGATTGTGTGAGTGTGTGCGGGTGCATATGTGTATAAGAAAATGGGTGTGTATATTCGTGTGCATGAGCATAAGTGTGTGTGTGTGTATGTCTATGTATGAATGTGTGTGTGTGAGCATGACAAGTGAGTACATGGGTAAGCAAGAGCATGCAATTGCTGAGTAAATGAGCCCATGATCATATGAAAGCATCATGAGTACATGTGGAGATGGGGGAGAGGGGTCTAGGTGAACGCCTATATGTATGTATGTGAGTCTATGAAGGTATATGAGCCCTTGAGTGTATAAATCAGGGTAAAAAAACAAAAATAGATGAAAGGTCCTTCCTGAGCTATAGGCTCATAAATCCAGCTTCCTCAGATTCTGTGGTGCATATATTCCCCTGCCCCCTGGGATGGGATGTTAGGCCATCAGAAAATTACTGATTTTTGCCAGCTGAGTGGACTGGAGCAATATGAAATGGAAAGTCTAGCTCAAGAACACAACGTATCCCCACCAGTTCAGGAACTGAGATTGCATCTTAAGATCGTAAATGCAACACCCTAGCCAGCCATTCAAGAATTTGAGCCTGGAGATCTCCATTTCCAGCGACTTCGAGGGCCACCTCCCAGTGGTGTCGGGTGTCAACGAAGAGCTCTCGACTACAAGACGACTACAGCTTTTCTTTTCTTTTCCCAAGGTCTGGGGTCTCCCGCCCCTAAGCCCTAGACCATCACCTAATCACCCTTACCTGTCTTGTTGCTTAACAACAACAACACCCTAGCCACTAAGCCATGCATCTCCACCTGCCTTGACTGGAAAGAGCTTTCAAGGGATCAAAGGTTCTTCGCAAGCTATGGGCTGGTTTCCCAGATTCTGTGGTATTTATATATACCCCACATGATGGGACACCACTCCATCACGGGCTGCTCGTTTTTGCCAGCTGAGGGAACAACAGCAATGTGGAATGAAGTGTCTTGCTTAAGGGCACAATGCAGCACCCAGTCCAGGAACTGAAACCAAAATTTTAGTCATACGTGCACCAGCCTAACCACTACACCAAGACATCGCCATTTCTTTTGATCAGGAAGAAACTACGAAGGATCAAAGATCATTCTCAAGCCAGTACCTCACCTCATAAGGTTGGTTTCCCTTTAT
>NC_043013.1:50805323-50810323 GCF_006345805.1 Octopus sinensis | reverse complement strand
TTTCCTTTGGACAAGAAGAGCAGGTAGTGTTCCTTTGCCAGGTGGTCTTAGCGAAAGAGGTGTGTGGTGGACCAGATTGAAAGGGCTAAAGACAGATACTTTTCTCTTTGGTCAAGCCCTCATCAGAAAAGGAAAGTGAGGGTAGAGAGAGAAAAGTTGCTCACCAGCTATTTGGTTGAAAGGTGGGTGGATGAGATAAGAATGGTCCAAGCAAACAGACCTGCTTTGAACATGTTCCTGTAGACGATGTGGAGAGGGCACTTGCTCTAGTGGTCAGGGCCTCCATGGTTTTGTGGGGTTTCTACAAGGATCCCTAGGTATTCTCTCTCTCTTTTAGGGGAGTTAGTCTTTGTGAAAATATATATTTTTCTAATCTTTTACACTTTTTTACATGCCTTTTATATAACTCCACATTGTATTGTGTTGTACCATCCCCAACGTTTTTTATTTTTTGTGAAACCTTAGGGGTTAATAAAGAAAACATTATTATTCGATGAAGGAAATTTGCCACCTAAATGTGGTGTTCTCATAAGGGACGATGCTTCTGTTGTCTATAGCCCCAGGAAGACATCTCCAGCTGGCTAATGGCATACTGTGTATGATTAGTATTAGCGAAGGGAAATCGTTGTTCCCATCTCTAGCCTTACATGATAAATACAGACCTGGTGGGTGGGGGTTCTGGGTAGTAACCCGTCATCAGTGTGTGACATTCACCAGCTAGTAATTAGAACTCATTCCAAACACAAAATACTATATGCTTTTTCCAGTGACAAACTTTCGGTGATCTCAGTATTGTTATTATTATTATTAAGATGGCACTCACAGACTTGTTAGCAGACCAGACAAGATGCTTAGTAACATTTTGTCCATTTTTATATTCTGCACTGAAATTTCGCAGAGACGGACTTTGCCTTTCATCCATTCACAGCTAATAAACTAAATACCAGTTGAGCACTGGGGTTGATGTTATCAATTACACCCCACTCCAGAATTACAGGCCTTGTGCCTATAGTAGAAAAGATTATCATTATTATCATTATAAAATAAATACCAGTTGAGTACTGGGGTCAGTGTAATCGACTTAATCCCTTCCCAAAATTTCAAGCCTTGTGCCTATAGTAGAAAAGATTATTATTATCATTATCATTATTATTATTATTATTATTATGTTTGATTTTTGCTTTGTATTTGTACAAGTTGGCTCCAAGTCTCACTCAGAGACCTCAAGAGACAACATGTTAGAAGTCCATGTTGCTGTTATGCCTAGGATGTCATATATTTGGTTTCACACAAAGTATTGTTCTAGAGAATGTTTAAGAAACCATAAGAAAATTATAAATTTGTTTTAGAATTTGAGACTACATAGACAGTATTTTATGTAGGATATGGGCAGTACTTTTGAATTTCTGCCATTTTGAGGTTTCCTGGTAAGTAGCAATCAGCCCCTTTTCATTATTATTATTATTATTATTATATTATTATTATTATTATTATTATGCTTTGATTTTGCCTAAATTTATACAAGTTTCACCTAAGTGTCAACCAGAGATATCAAGGGACAACAAGGTTTTGCACTTGAAGATGCTAACAAGTGAGGTATGCCATGCATTTGCAAACGCTGATGTCTGTGGGAGAAAAGAAAAACACAAAATGAGAGGAATTTATGTAGAAGATGTGAAGTATCCATAAGTACGCTCTTTTGTAATTTGTTTGTTTTGGGGCCGACCATGATTTCTCCCTTATGAACTTTATTTCCTGTTTTGTGTCACAGCCATATCATGTTGAATGCCCTGGTTCTTGTCCAGTTACCAGAGTTAAGTAACGTCAAGCCTAGTTAGTACTTAGATGGGTGGCCACTTGGGAAACCTAGGTGTTGTAAGCATCTCACATCTGAGGAATTCCAACCAGGTTTCGTGGTTCACTACCTCAACAGCTCCTTTATAGAATCCAGTGGCTAAACACATCACCAGGAGGGACCACGTCCAGTTTCAGCCCCTTCTCCTCCACTGTTTTCGATGTGACAGGGCCCCACCTTTCGGAGGTGATTTCAGCTCTGGTGTTGAGTGCATTTCTTCTTTTTCCATTTTTTTCTTTTGTTTTTTGGTTTCTTTGATGCAGCATCAATGAATGTCAGCAGGTGACTGACCATCTTGCCAAATTTCCCTTTAAATACTCACTGGTAGGCTCCAGCAGCCAGCACCAGCTAGTTGTCACATGACACTGTCTAAACTTTAACTGAGCAATGGAGGGGAAGGGTGTGTAATCTTAGCCAGTGCCCTCTCTAAACCTGCCTTCAAACAGTGTCCTGTTAGTTTCAGTTCCAGCAGCCAGATCCAGCCAGCTGTTTGGTGGTACAAGCCTTCGATCCAGAAGGAGGAGGTGCTATGAACAAGAATGCTACCTTGGTCTAGCCTAGTTAGTACTTAGATGGGTGACCACTTGGGAAACCTAGATGTTGTAAGCATCTCACATCTGATATGCTGGTAGCACAAAAAAGGCACCAAGCACACTCTGTAAAGTGGTTGGGTGTTCAGCCATAGAAACCACACCAAAGCAGACAATTGGGACCTGGACAGCTCCCTGGATTGCCAGCTCCTGTCAAACAATAAACCCATGCCAGCACAGAAAACAGACATTAAATGATGATGATGGGGAGTTTGCTTTTTGGTAGGAATATTTAGTCGGTCTATCGACTTTTGATGCTGTACAAAGTCAAGTCGACCCTCTTGCAACAAGATCCAAGCTGAAAACTACCAAATTTAATACAGTTAACTAATATCCTGTAACAAACTAATGACTTTTCCCTTCAAACCGATCTCATAATTTCTGTATTTATGAAAATATCAAATTTCTGTTGATATTCAAATAGGTGCAGGCATGGCTGTGTGGTAAAAAGCTTGCTCCCCAATAACATGGTTCTGGGTTCAGTCCTACTCTGTGACACCTTAAGCAAGTATTTTCTAATATAGCCTTGGGCAGACCAAATCTTTCTGAGTAGATTTGGCTGATGGAAAATGAAAGAAGCCCCATCATACACACATATACAGACACACACACACAGATACTTTTCTCTTTGGTCAAGCCCTCATCAGCTTTTTCAAGTTTCACTTGAAAAGAAAAGTGAGGGTAGAGAGAGAAAAGTTGCTCACCAGCTATTTCGTTGAATGGTGGGTAAATGAGATAAGAATATTCCAAGTGAACAGACCTGCTTTGAACATGTTCCTGTAGCCGATGTGGAGAGGGCACTTGCTCTAGTGGTCAGGGCCTCCATGGTTTTGTGGGGTTTATACAAGGATCCCTAGGTAGTCTCTCTCTTTTAGGGGAGTTAGTCTTTGTGAAAATATATATTTTTCTAATCTTTTACACTTTTTTACATGCCTTTTATATAACTCCACATTGTATTGTGCTGTAACATCCCCAAGGTTTTTTTTTATTTTTTGTGAACCCTTAGGGGTTAATAAAGAAAACATTATTATTCGATGAAGGAAATTTGCCACCAAAATGTGGTGGTCTCATAAGGGACGATGCTTCTGTTGTCTATAGCCCCAGGAAGACATCTCCAACTGGCTAATGACATATCATGTATGATTAGTATTTGCGAAGGGAAATTGTTGCTCCCATCTCTAGCCTTACATGATAAATACAGACCCGGTGGGTGGGGTTTCTGGGTAGTAACCCATCATCAGTGTGTGACATTCACCAGCTAGTAATTAGAACTCATTCCAAACACAAAATACTATATGCTTTTTCCAGTGACAAAATTTTGGTGATCTCAGTATTGTTATTATTATTATTAAGTTGGCACTCACAGACTTGTTAGCAGACCAGACAAGATGCTTAGTAACATTTTGTCCATCTTTATACTCTGCACTGAAATTTCGCAGAGACGGACTTTGCCTTTCATCCATTCACAGCTAATAAACTAAATACCAGTTGAGCACTGGGGTTGATGTTATCAATTACACCCCACTCCAGAATTACAGGCCTTGTGCCTATAGTAGAAAAGATTATTATTATTATTATTATCATTATAAAATAAATACCAGTTGAGTACTGGGGTCAGTGTAATTGACTTAATCCCTTCCCAAAATTTCAAGCCTTGTGCCTATAGTAGAAAAGATTATTATTATCATTATTATTATTATTATTATTATTATTATGTTTGATTTTTGCTTTGTATTTGTACAAGTTGGCTCCAAGCTTCACTCAGAGATCTCAAGAGACAACATGTTAGAAGTCCATGTTGCTGTTATGCCTAGGATGTCATATATTTGGTTTCACACAAAGTATTGTTCTAGAGAATGTTTAAGAAACCATAAGAAAATTATAAATTTGTTTTAGAATTTGAGACTACATAGACAGTATTTTATGTAGGATATGGGCAGTACTTTTGAATTTCTGCCATTTTGAGGTTTCCTGGTAAGTAGCAACCAGCCCCTTTTCATTATTATTATTATTATTATTATTATTATTATTATATTATTATTATTATTATTATTATTATTATGCTTTGGTTTTGCCTAAATTTATACAAGTTTCACCTAAGTGTCAACCAGAGATATCAAGGGACAACAAGGTTTTGCACTTGAAGATGCTAACAAGTGAGGTATGCCATGCATTTGCAAACGCTGATGTCTGTGGGAGAAAAGAAAAACACAAAATGAGAGGAATTTATGTAGAAGATGTGAAGTATCCATAAGTACGCTCTTTTGTAATTTGTTTGTTTTGGGGCCGACCATGATTTCTCCCTTATGAACTTTATTTCCTGTTTTGTGTCACAGCCATATCATGTTGAATGCCCTGGTTCTCATCCAGTTACCAGAGTTAAGTAACGTCAAGCCTAGTTAGTACTTAGATGGGTGGCCACTTGGGAAACCTAGGTGTTGTAAGCATCTCACATCTGAGGAATTCCAACCAGGTTTCGTGGTTCACTACCTCAACAGCTCCTTTATAGAATCCAGTGGTTAAATACATCATCAGGAGGGACCACGTCCAGTTTC
>NC_043013.1:50797823-50802823 GCF_006345805.1 Octopus sinensis | reverse complement strand
GGTCATTCATTCATTAAGTAATATATGTATATATATGTTCTTTTATTCGTTTACGTGTTTCAGTCATTTGACTGTGGTCATGCTGGAGCACTGCCTTTTAGTAGAGCAAATCGACCCCAGGACTTATTCTTTGTAAGCCTAGTACTTATTCTATCGGTCTCTTTTACTGAACTCCTAAGTTACAGGGACGTAAACACACCAGCATTGGTTGTGAAGTGATGTTGGGGGTACAAACACACACACACACACACACACACACACATATATATAATGACAGGCTTCTTTCAGTTTCTGTCTACCAAATCCACTCACAAGGCTTTGTTCAGCCCAAGGTGCTATGCAGTGGGACTGAACCCGGAACCATGTGGTTGGTAAGCAAGCTACTTACCACACAGCCACTTCTGATATATCATCATATATATCTGATATATCATATATATATATATATATATATACATATCATATATATATATATTCTTTTATTTGTTTCAGTCCTTTGCCTGCAGCCATGCTGGAGCACTGCCTTGAAGGGTTTCAGTCAAAGAAATCGACCCCCAGAACTTATTTTTTTTAAGCCTAGTACTTATTCTATTAGACTCTCTTACTGAACTGCTAAGTTATGGGGACATAAACACATCAACATCGGTTGTCAAGTGGTGATGGGATGGACAAACACAATGGCACACACATAGATATATACATATATACATATACACACACGACAGGCTTCTTTCATAAAGCTTTGGTCAGCCTGAGGCTATAGTAGAAGACACATGCCATAGGTGCTACGCAATGGGACTGAACCCAGAACTATGTAGTTGGGAAGGAAACTTATAACCACACAGCCACACCTGGGCCTATATGTATATTCAATATGTATATAAATACACACATACATATATACATACATACACACATTTCCTATATACAGGTATAAACACACACACACACACAGGTATATACACACACGCTTGGCACACTCTGCTAAGTGGCTGGCATTAGGAAAGGCAACCATGCCACAGCAGGCATTATGAGTCTGGATAGCCCCAACCTGGTCAGCTCCATGTCAAACTGTCCAACCCATGCCAGCATGGAAAAACAGATGTTAAACGATGATGATGGCAATGCTGGTAATGATGATACACATTTACATACACAAATGCATACATACACATACATGGGTACATATAGACGAGCATAAACTCAAGCAGATACATACACACACGCACACACATACTTAGATTTATATATACACACAGAGGCATATGCATGCACGCACGCACACATACATACATATTTACATACATACATACATACATACATACATACATACATACACACATAGGACCTTACTTAGGTACACACACATACCTGCATACATACAGGCACATACACAGATACATACAAACACACACAGGACATGCTAACACATACACACACACATAGGCATATACTGACACATATACATATTCACACATACAGGAACACACACACACAAACACATAGGCATGTACACTGAAACATACACACACACATGTGCACACACACACATGTGCACACACACACACACACACAGAGTAAACCTTCCATCTCCCTCCAAGGTGAAGAAATAAATTTTAATTAAATAAAATGACAGAAAAAAAACAACAACAATAATAATGGCGACATTTTGAAACTGTAATTAAAAGGTTAGAGACAAGATGGGGGCGGTGGAGGTGGTGGCAGAGAGGGGTGGCTCGAGGGGGTTGGAGTGTGGGGGTGGGTGGGAGGCTGAAGTGAGTGGGAGGCGAGGGGTGGGTGGGTTAGAAACAACTGGTCTTGAAATACTTGTTTAAAGAAAGGTTGCAGTGTGGGTGGGTGGGTGGTCGGTTGGGTGTGTGGGTGGGAGAGGGTTTGCAGCTAAAGACAACTACAATAGCAGTAACACAAACAGCAACAACAATTACAACAACAACAATGGCAAAATCAGCACCAATAGCAATGGTGGTAGCGGTGGTGGTGGTGGTGGTGGCGGTGGCGGCGGCGGCGGCGGCGGCAGCAGCAGTAACAACAACCACAACAACAATAACAACTACTACTACTACTACTATAGTTGTAGCAGTGACAATAGCAAGAACAGCAACAACAACTACAGTAGCAGCAACAATCAGCAACAACTGTAGTAGTAGTAGTTGTAGTAGCAGCAGCAGCCACGGTGGTAGTGTGGTGGTGGTGGTAGTAGTAGTAGTAGTAGTAGTAGTAGTGGTGGTGGTGGTGGTGGTAGTAGTAACAATAACAACAACAATAGCAGCAACAACAACAATGAGTAAAAGCAATAACAACTACGAAAGCAACAACAGAAAAACAACTGCAACAAGAACAACACTAACAAAATAATAACGAGAGCACTCAGAGAGTGCAAACCTCCGCCAAGGCAACACCAACGTCCTCTCAATGATTAGACAGAGATGATTTTTAAAATGAGAGTATCCGAAATAATCTCGACTGCTCTCACAAATGAAAATGCTAAAAATGAACCCGACTGCTCTCAAAAATTAATTTAAAAAACAGGGAAAATAACCCAGAATCCTTATTCAGTGCTGGATCGATCCCAAACAAACAAACAAATATGACTGAAAACAATACCTCTCTCCTTTGCCAAATGGAGGTAATAACAATAATCATAAGAGCATTCAGAGAGTGCAGACCTCCACCAAGGCAGCACCAATGCCCACTCCATGATTAGCCAGAGATGGTTTGTAATATTGAGAGTATCTGAAATAGACTTGACTGCTCTCACAAACGAGAATACTAAAAATGAACCTGACCACTCTCAAAAATTAAGTAAAAAGAAAACACAAGAAAAATAATCCAGAATCTTTGCCCGTTACTGGATCGACCCCAGAATCTAATCACTTTGTGCCAGTCACGAGGCCAAATATCCATGAAAGTTTCATCCAAATCCATCCAGCGATTCTTGGGATATCTTGTCCACGGACAAACAAACAAACATAACTGAAAACAATAACTCTGCCTTCGCTAAGGCGGAGGTGATAATAGTAATAACAAGAGCACTCAGAGAGTGCAAACCTCCACCAAGGCAACACCAACGTCCTCTCAACAATTAGCCAGAGATGATTTTTAAAAATAAGAATATCTGAAGTAAACTTGATTGCGTTCACAAATAAGAATATTAAACATGAATCCGACTGCTCTCAAAAATTAATTTAAAAAACAGGGAAAATAACCCAGAATCCTTGTTCAGTGCAAGATCAATCCCAAAATCTAATGAGTCCGTGCCAGTTATGAAGCCAAACATCCCTGGAAGTTTCATCCAAATCTATCCAGCAGTTCTTGAGATATCTTGTCCATGGTGTAACAAACAAACACAACTGAAAACAATACCTCCGCCTTCGCTAAGGCAGAGTAAACAATGACGAAACCAACCACGATTGGAATGACACCAGCAGTTAAAACAACCACAGCAACATCAAGCACAACATTTACAATCATAGTAACGAAACAATATAAAACAGTAACAAGAGTGACATAACAACAGCAGCAACGTGAATAACAAGAAGATCAAGGACAACAACAGGGACAACAAGCATGTGTTGTATGTTTGTTCCTTCTCGAGCCCTACTGGGCTCATAAGGGCCGGTTTTCCGGTTTCTTGGCGTATATGTTCCCCACTTGGACGGGACGCCGGTCCGTCGCAGGTGAGCTGCAAGATGCAGGAGGAAAGTGTGAGAGAAAGTTGTGGCGAAAGAGTCAGCAGAAGTTTTGCCATTATCTTCTGCCGGAGCCGCATGGAGCTTTGGTGTTTTCGCTCACAAACACACACATCGCCCGGTCTGAAATTCGAACCGGCGATCCATCGACCGCATGTCTGCTGCTCTAACCACTAGGCCATGTGCCTCCAACAAGCATGTCATCAGTTACGACAATAACGACAGCTGCAACATGAACATCAATAAGAACTGGCAGTCTGTCAGGAAATTGATGTTTAAGTGGTCGAGTACTCCACAGACATGCATACCTTTAACTTAGTTTTCAGGGTGATTTAGTGTGACAGAGAATGTGACAAGGCTGGCCCTTGCAGGTGAAACTCATTTTTGCTAGATGAGTGGAGTGATGTGGAATAAAGTGTCTTGCTCAAGGACACAAAGAACCCTTGAGAATCGAAGTCATGACCTTACGATCATGTGCCAAATACCCTAACCACTAAGCTCTGTGTCTTCACAAATTAACATGTAGATGGCTGAGTACACCACAGACACGCATTCACTTAAAGCAGTTCTCAGGGAGATTCAGTGTGACACACACAATGTAACAAGGTTGACCCTTTGCAATTACCGGTACAAACCATTTTTGCGAGCTGAGTGGACTGGAGCAACGTGAAATAAAGTGTCTTGCTCAAGGACACAAGGCTCAGCTGGGAATCGATCTCACGACCTTACAATTGGGAGCCAAATACTCTAACCATTAAACTACCTTTCTTCACAAATTAACATGCAAATGGCTGAGTACTCCGCAGATATGTATGCACTTAATGTAGTTTTTAGAGAGATTCAGCGTGTCACACAATGTGACATGTGATAAGGCAGCGAGCTGGCAGAATCGTTAGCACACTGGGCGAAACACTTAGCGTTACGTTCTGAGTTCAAATTCCGCCAAGGTCGACTTTGCCTTTCATCCTTTCGGAGTCGATAAATTAAGTACCAGTTGCGCACTGGAGTCGATCTAATCGACTTAATCCCTTTGTCTGTCCTTGTTTGTCCCCTCTATGCTTAGCCCCTTGTGGGCAATAAAGAAATAAGAATGTTACATGGCTGGTCCCTTCGAATTACAGGTACTCATTTTTGCCAGCTGGGAGGAGTGGGGCAATGTGAAATAACGTGTCTTGCTCAAGGACTGAATGCACCACCAGGAACTGAACACATGACCTTACAATCATGTGCCAAATGCCCTCACCACAGAGCCACATGGCTTCATGAACATCAGTAGCAGGAACAACGTAT
>NC_043013.1:50793902-50797723 GCF_006345805.1 Octopus sinensis | reverse complement strand
ATATATGTGTGTGTGTGTGTGTGTATATGTTTCCTTCTTCAGAAATATATATATTTAAAATGAAAGAAAAATAACAAAAGGAAGAGAAGAACAGTCAACATGGCTGACAAGCCAACAATGAAGAAAGCTAGGGATTCAGAAATAATAAACAAAAGCCGGCTCTATTTTAGACATACTCGAAAACAATGCATATTTTTCAAAGAGTGAGCATAGAACGAAATTAACTCTATTCAGAAAAGTGTTATTCTGTGTAGATTGCACTGAGATCCATCATCTTTAACGATTGATGTTGTTTTTAAACCTGCATGGATTTAGTAAGACAGAAAGAACCAAAAAAAAAAATAAAATAAAAAAAAAAATATGAAGGCTATTTACATTTATAGGTTTTTTATTTTGCTATTTTGTTGTTGTTGTTGTTGTTATTTCTGTTCCTTTTGTGTGTTTCTTTGTATTTCAGGGGTAAATATGTGTACGTGAGTGTGTGTGTGAGCATATGTGGTATATAATATATATATATATTATATATATATATATGTATATATACATATATGTACATATATATATATATATGTATATATATATATATATATATATATATATATACATACATATACGTGTGTGTGTGTTATCAATATATATGTGTGTTTATATATGTGTGTGTGTGTGTGTGTACTTATATATTAATTAAAAGTATTTTTGACAAAAATGACATTTTTTCTTCAAAGCATAAAAGACCACCATCATACATGCATGCACACACTCACACATGCACACACACACACACACACACACATGCACACACACACACTCACACACACACACACACACACACAGTCACACACACACACACACACACACACACAGTCACACATGTGGTATATAGGTGCAAACACGCCATATAGGCGCAGGTATCATTGTATGGTAAGAATCTTGATTCCCTACCAGAAGGTTCCAGGTTCATTCCCACAGTATGGCACCTTCGGCAGGCATCTTCTGTTCTAGCAATGTGAGTAGATCTGGTGGACTTGTTTAAGGGTCCTTGATTTCTTGGTTTATGTTGGTTTTGTTGTATATATTGTACACCATACATTGATATTGCATGGTTGTCCTTTGTAGGGTTTCTGGTCCTGTTAAGGGCAATACTTGTTTAAGAGTTTCCAGTTCGTTGGTTGGTTCGTTGGTTGGTTTGGTTGGTTGGTTGGTTGGATGGATAGATAGATGAGTGGGTGGGTAGTTGGGTAGGTAGATACATAGACAAAGAAACAAACTAAGATAGATAGATGGACGGATGGACAGAGATAGATAGATAGATAGATAGATAGATAGATAAATAGATAGATAGATAGACAGGCAGATAGACAAATAGACAGATAGAATAACAGATAGACAGATAGAATAACAGATAGACAGATAGATAGACAGATAGACACAGACAGACAGGCAGACAGACAGACAGATTGACAGACAGGCAGATAGACAGACAGGCAGATAGATCGATAGACAGGCAGACAAACAGACAGATACATGTACGTCTATGTGTGTTGTGTGGGTGTGTATGTGTGTTTCTGTCAGCTTACCTTCATGTCAACATCATACAGAGTCCTTCGTTTCCATTCTTCTCTAAAAACACACAATGGCCTTCCACACAGTTTCTACCAAATTCTATCAAATCCAATCACAAGGCTTCGGTTAGGTTAGGGCTTGAGTAGAAGACACTTGTTCAAGGTGTCATGCAGTGGGTCTGAACCTGAAACCACAGGCTCGCAAAGCGATCTTCTTTACAGCACAGCCATACCTATTTCTTTACTACCCACAAGGGGCTAAACACAGAGGAGACAAACAAGGACAGAGAGACGGATTAAGTTGATTAGATTGACCCCAGTGCGTAACTGGTACTTAATTTATTGACCCTGAAAGGATGAAATGCAAAGTCGACCTCAGCGGAATTTGAACTCAGAACGTAACGGCAGACGAAATACGGCTACACATTTCACCCGGCGTGCTAACGATTCTGCCAACTCGCCACCTTTACCGCACAGCCATACCTTCACCTAAATCAATATAAAACATATCAAAGGGGTGCTCCAGCATGGTCACAGTTTAACAACTGAAACATGGGCAACATGTGAAAGAGCATACACAGTATGTACGCTCTTTCTGCACAAATTCCATGCAAGAGGAGGACTGAAGCAAAACGATGATGATGATGATGATGGTGGTGGTGGTGGTGGTAGTATTGGTGGTGGTGGTAGTGGTGGTGATGATGATGATAATAAAGAAATGCAGACAACAAACTGAATGAACAGTATGTTTGAAAAGATAAGCCCTCAAGTCTTATCAGATATATCAGATTTAAGAAAACCCTGGTTTACTCACTTATCTGATACCAACCCAATTGGCGTTGGTGCAAAATGGGATTTTGCTTTTCTAGCAATTTTCTTTAGATTTGTCATGACTCCACCCGTGAGATTCCAAACAATCTCTTTGGGTTTTGATAATGTTTTGCAACAACAAGTGTCTCTCTCACATCAACAATTACATCAATTTTTATTGTCCATAAAAAATCGCTAAAACTGAAAAATTATATATAAATAAACACTTTTTAATAATCTAACTGTACTAACTAGCTACAACAATACTATTATTATTATTATTATTATTATTATTATTATTATTAAGGTGACAAGCTGGCAGAAACGTTAGTACGCCTGGCGAAATGCTTAGCAGTATTTCGTCTGCTGTTACGTTCTGAGTTCAAATTCCGTCGAGGTCGACTTTGCCTTTCATCCTTTCGGGGTCAGTTAAATAAGTACCAGTTACGCACTGGGGTCGATATAATTGACTTAATCCCTTTGTCTGTCCTTGTTTGCCCACTCTATGTTTAGCTCCTTGTGGGTAGTAAAGAAATAGGTATTTTGTCTGCCGTTACATTCTGAGTTCTAACTGCGCCGAGGTCGACTTTGTCTTCCATCCTTTCACGGCTAATAAGTTAAGTACCAGTGAAACACTGGGGTTGATGTAATCAACTAGTCCCCATCCCACGAATTTCAGGCCTTATGCCTTCAGTAGAAAGGATTATTATTATTATTATTATTATTATTATTATTATTATTATTATTATTGACTGAGAGAGCAGTGCATGCCATCAAAGTGACACTGGGGTAAAATATACAAAGCAGAGTATACCCATCATGACTACCCGTCTGATAAGGGTACACCCGGCACATGCATCACAACCATATGTGTGCGACATAGTGATCTCATATCAAGATAAATAGCACATGACCTTGCAGGTGGGGCCCAGTTAGAATTTTCTTCAGGTCGAGTAACCCATCCTACTCAAAAGGTCCCTGAATAAGGGTTGCTTAAGGATGTTGAACAAAACACCCATGTTTCTAGAGGTGAATTATTCAAACCCCAAAGAATCCCTCTCAACACATGGCAATGATGCTCCCCCACTACTTCTGCTTGTGATCAGAGATGCACATATCGTCAGCCACCAAGGGACATGCTCAATTACTTAAGGTCAAACAACTGACAAGCAAATTTGTTGTACTGAGCAGAATATTTGCTGTAGCTCATCTTTTATACCAAAACAAAACAATATACATGATAACACTTCCGATCAATTAAGATCAAAAGCCATGAGAGCCACTGTCTGGTACTGCATCAGGATTATTATTCTTATTCTTCTTATCGTTATTATTATTATTATTATTATTATTATTATTATAATAATATTATTATTATCACTAAGCAAGCTAGTAAAATCATTATCATGCCACACAAAATACTTAGCAGTATTTTGTCTGCTACTGCGT
>NC_043013.1:50786402-50788902 GCF_006345805.1 Octopus sinensis | reverse complement strand
GGGGATGGGGGTAGGGCAGTTGGTTATATCAACCCCAGTACTTAATTTATCGACTCCGAAGGGATGAAAAGCAAATTCAACCTCGCCGGAATTTGAACTCAGAACCTAAAGACAGACGAAATACTGCTAAGCATTTTGCCCAGCATGCTAACGATTCTGCCAGCTCACTGCCTGGCTGAAGCAGAAATATTGTTACAGCCAATATTCCATTCAATATCACACATCTGCTTGACCTTAGCCACTTGGGCGTGTGCCTTGGTGGCTGACAATATGTGCATCTCTGACCATAAGCAGGAATAGTGGATGGGGGGGGGGCATCATAGCCATGTGTCAAGGGGGATTCTTCGAGATTTGAATAAATGTAACAAATGCAAAATTTGCAGGAGATATTATCCATTTTCCAGACTTTCTAGGAACAAGCAAATTGGAAATAACAGTTGGTATTCAAGGACATAAATACTATTACCCTGTGTTATTTCTAATTTTCTAGTTAACTTCTATCATCATATTCATATCAGTATACAAACGTGTGTGTGTATGCACGCATGTGGGAGCATGCACACTTGGGTGCATGTGTGCGTTGTTTTCCTTTATGGTACAAAAGCACATACATTTCTCAATGCCATCATCTGCAAGAAATGTATAGGGTACGATAATACACACACACACATATATATATAAAACTAAAGTTGTGTGTGTGTCTGTCTACTCCAATTTAGATTCCTAACTACTCCCACATTTTCCGGTGCAGTTTAACCAAAAGCGGGTATCTTATAGTCGTGATTCATATCAAGCCCTTCTGGGTATTAACGCGTGTCTACAATGAGTCTCGATTTAAAAAAAAAATTACCATCATTTTCCCACATTTTTAATGCATTTTTTGCTCGGTTTATAAAGGGAAGTAACTCTATAAAAATGCTTATATAGTTATTTCCCTTACAAACCCGAGCAACGCCGGGCGATACTGCTAGTATATATATATATATATATACTGCAAAATTAGAGAATGGAGAAACATACTTAAATCAATAAAACATCAACTATCAGATGATACCCAATCAATACTTTAATACACCATTACATATCAGTAAAGGCATTATAAAAAAATATACAGTAAGAGTAAATAGACAAAGAGATATAAGTATAAAATTTCAAATATAATATGTAATTAAATCAATTCTGACAGCTGTTTCGGCAGTGAGGGCAGTCATATATATATATACACATAGATGCTTCCCAACCACATGGTTCTGGGTTCAGTCCCATTGCGTGGCACCTTGGCCAAGTGTCTTCTACTATAACCTCGGGCTGACCAAAGCTTTGTGAATGGATTTATTAGATGGAAACTGGAAGAAGCCCATCGGCATCTTGGGCAAGTATCTTCTACTATAGCCTTGGGCCAACCAGAGCCATGTGAGTAGATTTGCTAGATGGAAACTAAAAGATGCCCATCATATATATATATGCGTATATATTTATATATTTCGTATGTATTTGTGTCTCTGTGTTTGACCCACCACCACCACCACCATTGCTTGACAGCCGATGTTGGTGTGTTTACATCCCTGTAAATTAGCAGTTTGGCAAAAGAGACCGATAGAATAAGTACTAGGCTTGCAAAGAGTAAGTCCTAGGGCTGATTTGTTCGACTGAAAGGTGATGCTACAGCATGGCCACAGTCAAATGACCGAAACAAGTAAAAGAATAAAACAACATATGTATATATTTGTGTGTGTGTGTGTGTGTGTGTGTGAGTGTGTGTGTATGTCTGTGTGAGAGAGATATAGATTGTGTGTGTGTGTGTGTGAGTGTGTGTATGTCTGTGTGTGAGAGAGAGAGATTATGTGTGTGTGTGTGTGTATGTCTGTGTGTGTGTGTGTGTGTGTGTGTGTGTGTCTCCCTGCCATTGCTTGATAACCAATACTGGTGAGTTTGTCCCCATAACTTAGTGGTTCGGCAAAAGAGACTGATAGAATAAGTACAAGGCTTATAACAAACAAGTCCTGGGATCGATTTCTGCAACTAATACCCATTAAGGTTAGACGCTCCAGCCTAGCCACAGTCAAACGAGTGAAGGCTCCCCCCTGTAATTGACCTTATGGTCAACAGTACTCACCATTGGAGTAGAAGATTAAGGACAAAAATCTAAATCCGCTGATGATTATCGTCAGCCAATTATTAGGGTTCCTTAGATGACAAATTTAAGGCTGGATGTGTAATCCTGTTTGGAGGATATATGACGAACACATACTTATGAATACACACATACACACACGTACACGCATACACACGCCAATAGTATTACTTTTGATATACACAAACATACTAACTTAGAGCAAAAACACAAGTTAGAAGACAGATACATGATATATATAAACGCATACATAGAATAAGTACAGGCGCAGGAGTGGCTGTGTGGTAGGTAGCTTGCTAACCAACCACATGGTTCCGGGTTCAGTCACACTGCGTGGCATCTTGGGCAAGTGTCTTCTGCTATAGC
>NC_043013.1:50768902-50781402 GCF_006345805.1 Octopus sinensis | reverse complement strand
CCATGGCGTGCATGGAGGCTACGGTTATGGTTCCCGCAACGAGGAGGGAACCAGGCTGCTGGAGTTCTGCGATGCGAATAGTCTTATGATCTGCAACACTAACTTCAGGAAACCAACAAGCCACCTGGTCACCTACGATCGGGCCGGCATACTAGCCAAATCGACTACATCCTCGCCAGAAAAAGGGAAAGATGGCTGCTTATAAATGCCAAAACCTTCCCAGGCGAAGAATGCACCCCACAACATAGACTGGTAGTTAGTGACTTTAGGATCAGGACTAAGAGGGCGACTAGAAGACGACCAACATGGAGAAGAAGGGTCTGGAAGCTTAAAGACCCTGCGAATGGACAGAGATTTAGAGATATGTTACTTGAAGCCTTTGACGAAGTGGAAGGGGGTATAGCTACACATGGGGTAGAAGACAACTGGACGTTTCTGAGGGACAACCTGCTGAAAGCCGCTGACCAGATCTGTGGCTGGTGCAAAGTCCCCTTAAGACCCAAAATAACATGGTGGTGGAACAATATTGTTGATAGGGCTATTAGACAAAAGAAACAGGCTTGGAAGGCCTGGAAGAACGGTGGTAGCAGGGAAGTGTATCAGACTGCCAGAAGGGAAGCTAGGAGACAGGTCTATCTAGCCAGAGGGGAAGCAGATAAAAGAAAATTTGCCAATGTCCTGCGCCGTGAGGATGAAAGACTTGAGGTATTTCGTGTTGCAAGACAGTGTGTGAGAGAGAATCGAGATGTGGTAGAGAAATGTGTTCGCGGAGGATGGTTCACTTGCGCTAAATGAGGATGCAAAGAGAGAAGCTTGGAGACGCCACTATGAAAGTTTGCTGAATGAGGAAAATGAATGGGATAAAGAGAGTCTGCCGAATGTTGACCCAACAAAGGGACCAGCTATCCGAGTTGATAGTTCCGTGGTAGCTAAGGCAATTAGAAGCATGAAGACAGGGAAAGCCCCAGGCCCATCAGGAATTACTGCAGAGATGCTCAAAATATCTGGTAGTGTCGGCTATAGCATAGTCACCCGTATAGTTAACCAGGTGATACACGAAGGACTCATACCCAATGACTGGTGTAGCAGCATAATAGTCAACTGCTACAAAGGTAAAGGCGATGCCCTAGATACAAATAACTACAGGGGCATCAAGCTGTTGGATCAGGTAAAGAAGGTTACGGAGAGGGTTATAGCCCAGTTAATTAGAGAGAGAGTTAGCTTAGATGATATGCAGTTTGGGTTCGTGCCAGGGAAAAGTACTACTGATGCTATATTCCTGGTAAGACAGCTGCAGGAGAATACCTAGCCAAAGGTAAGCCCTTGTACCTGGCTTTTGTTGACTTAGAGAAAGCCTTTGACAGGGTCCCCCGATCCCTTATCTGGTGGTCAATGAGGAAACTAGGGATAGATGAATGGTTAGTGAGAGCTGTACGAGCCATGTACAGAGACGCAGCTAGTAAGGTGAGGGTTGGCAACGAGTACAGTGAAGAATTCCGGGTAGAGGTTGGGGTCCACCAAGGTTCAGTCCTCAGCCCCCTCCTATTTATCATAGTCCTCCAGGCAATAACGGAAGAATTTAAGACAGGATGCCCCTGGGAGCTCCTATATGCTGATGACCTTGCTCTAATTGCTGAGTCACTATCAGAACTGGAGGAGAAGTTCAGGTGTGGAAACAAGGATTAGAATCGAAGGGCCTTAGAATCAACCTAGCCAAAACCAAAGTCCTAATAAGTAGGAAGGTGGACCAACCACAAACGACTTCAGGTAGATGGCCCTGCTCGATCTGTAAAAAAGTGTGTAGGTAGAAACTCTATAAGGTGCACAAGTGTAAGCTATGGACACATAAGAGGTGCAGCAATGTCAAAGGAAGGCTAACTAAGAAAATAGTTTTTGTCTGTGGCAGATGCTCAGGAGAAATAAACACTGGAAATGTGCAGAGACCAACTTCTACCACGTTCCAGGGAGACAAACTAGAAGTAGTTGATAGCTTCCGCTACCTAGGAGACCAAGTCAGTAGCGGGGGTGGGTGTGCTGAAAGTGTAACTGCTAGAGTAAGAGAGCTCTTACCCCTGCTGGTGACAAAAGGCCTCTCGCTAAGAGTAAAAGGCAGACTATATGATGCGTGTGTACGTACAGCCATGCTACATGGTAGTGAAACATGGGCCGTGACAGCTGAGGATATGCGTAAGCTTGCAAGAAATGAAGCCAGTATGCTCCGATGGATGTGTATGTCAGTGTTCATAATCGTCAGAGTGTAAGTACTTTGAGAGAAAAGTTGAACCTAAGAAGTGTCAGTTGTGGTGTGCAAGAGAGACGGCTGCGCTGGTATGGTCATGTGACGAGAATGGCTGAAGATAGTTGTGTGCAAAAGTGCTACACCCTAGCAGTGAGGGAACCTGTGGAAGAGGTAGACCCAGGAAAACTGGGACGAGGTGGTGAAGCACGACCTTCGAACTTTAGGTCTCACCAAGGAAATGACTGAAGACCGAGTCCTATGGAAGTGTGCTGTGCATGAGAGGACCCGGAGGACTAGTCAGGCCATATCCCGTGGCCCCTACCTGGGACGTAGTCGATCCACCTGTGCATACCTTCCTTCTTGTGACACTTGTGAAGACCTGCTGAGGCAAGTGAAAATCAATCAAAATAGATGAACATCAATGGAATTTGTATCTTTGTGGTACCAGTGCCTGTGGCACACAAGAAAACCATCCGAACGTGGCCGTAGCCAGTACCGCATCGACTGGCCTCCGTGCTGTGGGAACATGGTGGCACATAAAAACACCATCCGAAGACCCGGCAAGACTAGTCAGGTCATAACCCGTGGGCCCTACCTGGGACGTAGTCAGTCCACCTGTACATACCTTCCTTCTTGTGACACTTGTGAAGACCTGCTGAGGCAAGTGAAAATCAAATCAAATCAAAACAGATCAAAATAGATGAACATCAATGGAATTTGTATCCTTGTGGTACCAGTGCCGGTGGCACACAAGAATCCATCCGAACGTGGCCGTAGTCAGTACCGCTTGTGGTACCAGTGCCGGTGGCACACAAGAATCCATCCGAACGTGGCCGTAGTCAGTACCGCATCACTCGCCATCGTGCTGTGGGCACATAACAAACACCATCCGGTCGTGGCCGTTCGTCAGCCTCATCTAGCACCTGTGTCGGTGGCACATAAAAAGTAGTCAGTACCGCTTGTGTACCAGTGCCGGTGGCACACAAGAATCCATCCGAACATGGCCGTAGTCAGTACCGCATCACTGGCCATCGTGCTGTGGGCACATAACAAACACCATCCGGTCGTGGCCGTTCGCCAGCCTCATCTAGCACCTGTGTCGGTGGCACATAAAAACACTTCCGAAGACCCGGCAAGACTAGTCAGGCCATAAACCATGGCCCCTACCTGGGACGTAGTCAGTCCACCTGTGCATACCTTCCTCCTTGTGATACTGTGAAGGCCTGTTGAGGCAAGTGAAAATCAAATCAAAATCAAATCAAAACAAATCAAAATAGATGAACATCATGGAATTTGTATCTTTGTGGTACCAGTGCCGGTGGCACACAAGAGAAAACCATCCGAAAGTGGCCGTAGCCAGTACCGCATCGACTGGCCTCCGTGCTGTGGGCACATGACAAACACCATCCGATCGTGGCCGTTCGCCAGCCTCATCTAGCACCTGTGTCGGTGGCACATAAAAACACCATCCGAAGACCCTGGCAAGACTAGTCAGGCCATAACCCATGGCCCCTACCTGGGACGTAGTCAGTCCACCTGTGCATACCTTCCTTCTTGTGACACTTGTGAAGACCTGTTGAGGCAAGTGAAAATCAAATCAAAACAAATCAAAATAGATGAACATCAATGGAATCTGTATCTTTGTGGTACCAGTGCCGGTGGCACACACTTTGTGGTACCAGTGCCGGTGGCACACAAGAGAACCATCCGAACGTGGCCGTAGCCAGTTCCGCATCGACCGGCCTCCGTGCTGTGGGCACGTAACAAACACCATCCGATCATGGCCGTTCGCCAGCCTCATCTGGCACCTGTGTCGGTGGCACATAAAAACACCTTCCGAAGACCCGGCAAGTCTAGTCAGTCCACCTGTGCATACCTTCCTTCTTGTGACACTTGTGAAGACCGGTTGAGGCAAGTGAAAATCAAATCAAATCAAAATAGACAAAATAGATGAACATCAATGGAAGTTGTATCTTGTGGTACCAGTGCCTGTGGCACACAAGAATCCATCAGTGCCGTAGTCAGTGCGGTGTGGCACATGACAAACACCATCCGATCGTGGCCGTTCGCCAGCCTCATCTAGCACCTGTGTCGGTGGCACATAAAAACACCATCCGAAGACCCGGCAAGACTAGTCAGGCCATAACCCATGGCCCCTACCTGGGACGTAGTCAGTCCACCTGTGCATACCTTCCTTCTTGTGACACTTGTGAAGACCTGTTGAGGCAAGTGAAAATCAAAACAAATCAAAATAGATGAACATCAATGGAATTTGTATCTTTGTGGTACCAGTGCCGGTGGCACGTGGCACATAAGAAAACCATCCGAACGTGCCGTAGCCAGTACCGCATCGACTGGCCTCCGTGCTGTGGGCACGTAACAAGCACCATCGATCGTGGCCGTTTGCCAGCCTCATCTGGCACCTGTGTCGGTGGCACATAAAAACACCATCCGAGCGTGGCCGTCTGCCAGCCTCGTCTGGCACCTGTGTCGGTGGCACATAAAAACACCATCCGAGCGTGGCCGTCTGCCAGCCTCGTCTGGCACCTGTGTCGGTGGCACATAAAAAAAACACCATCCGAGCGTGGCCGTCTGCCAGCCTCGTCTGGCACCTGTGTCGGTGGCACATAATAAACACCATCCGAGCGTGGCCGTTTGCCAGCCTCGTCTGGCACCTGTGTCGGTGGGACATAAAATCACCCACTACACTCTCGGAGTGGTTGGCGTTAGGAAGGGCATCCAGCTGTAGAAACACTGCCAGATCTGACTGGACTGGTGCAGCTTTCGGGCTCCCCAGACCCCAGTTGAACCGTCCAACCCATGCTAGCATGGAAAGCGGACGTTAAATGATGATGATGATGATGATGATATATATATATATACCCACATGTTTGTGTGGACTATATATATATATATACATGTGTATAATATATATTACATGTGTGTATATATATATATATATATATTATATATTATATATATATATATATGTATGTATGTATGTATATATATATATGTATGTATGTATATATATATATATGTATGTATATATCAGCCTGTGTGCTTGTGTAATGTGTGTATATTTATGTGTTGGCCAATAAAACCACTTACACACACTCACACACACACACACACAAAACACAAACATATAGATATACAATATCGCTTATTCATGTTTTTTTTTCTCATTTGCGTTAAAATTATAATTAATATTCATCTATTTTACATTATGGTGAAATTGAAAGGGAATTTAATCAGAAAAAATACAATTTTCTAATTTTTTTTTTTTTCACTTACACAACGTTGATGAAGATGATGATGATGATGATGATGAAGATGATGGTGATGGTAGGCGGTGGACAGTGGAAGTGGTGTTGATGATGATGAGGATGAGGTAGAGGATGAAGAGGGAGGTCGATGGTGGACAGTGGAAATAGGGTTGATGATGATGATGATGAGGATAAAGACAAGGGTGGTGGCAGGTGCTCATACTAGGGACAATGTGGTTGACAATGGCAATGACGATGATGATGATAAAGATGGTGGCTGTGGTGGTGCTGATGATGACGATGATGATGAATGTGAAGATGGTTGAGGTGGTGACAATGATGTTCATAATGACAATGATGATGATGATGACGATGATGATGATGGTGGTGATGATGATGATGACGATGGTGATGATGATGATGATGTAGATGATGATGGTGACGATGGTGACGATGATGATGATGATGGTGATGATGGTGATGATAATGATGATGATGACGATGGTAATGATGATGATGACGATGGTGATGATGATCATGGTGATGATGGTGACGATGATGACGATGATGATGGTGATGATGATGATGATGACATTGATGGTGATGGTTAAATGACTTTCTCTGTTCTTATTTCAATTTTATATATTTTGTTTGATTTAGGGGAGTTTATCATTTTTGGAGGGGTTTTAAAAAAAATTTTTTGTTTCATGACAGGGAAAGAGGCAGTGGGGAGAAGGGGGTGTCTCCTGCCACCCTTCTTCAAAGAAGAAATTTCTACCGATTCTTCATAAAAGTCTCAGAAGAAATGTAGAAATGATAGCCACAGAAAATGTCAAAACAAGTGGCGCTACTTGAAATTCCATAAATAATATTAATGATGATGATGATGATGATGATATAATAATAATAATAATAATAATAATAATAATACAGCAAATATAAACAATTTTTTTTCTTTATTTCTGTATTTCTGAGATTTTGTTTAATTTTTTTAGCTTTCTGATTTTTCTTTGGAAACATGAAGAAACATATCTGAATTTTTTTTTTTTGTGAGAATAGTTTTTCTTTTAATCTTTAAAATGTAATTATGGGGATAATAAACAACAACAACAGCAACTCAAAACATGAAATTTTTCTCACAGATTTCATATAAAAGACATTCAAACTGATCAAATTGCTTGTGTGAATATGTGTGTGCATATGTCTGCATATCTGTGTGCATGTGTGCAAATATCTACATGTGTGTGTGCATTTGACTGCATGCATATGTGTGCATTTGACTGTGTGTGTGTGCATATATATGGACATTTGTCTCTACATGTGCTTGTCTGCATGTGTGTGCACACTCATTTTTCTGCATCTGTGTGTATGTATGCATGCTTGTAAATTTTTCTGCATTTGTGTATATGTATGCATGTTTGTGCACTTACTAGTATGTGTATGTGTGCATTTATCAACATGTGTGCCTGTCTGTATGTTTGTATGCATATTCATCTGCATGCATGCTTACCTGCACATATGCATGTGGTGCATGTAATCTGCAACTGTGCATTTGTCTGCATACACATGTATTTCTCTGCATGTGTGTATGTGTGCATGTCAGATTTTACACATGTGCATTTGTTTGCATGTGCATATGCACATTTATCTGCATGAATGTATTATGAGGTGTATTTGTCAGCATTTGTGCATCTGTCTGTGCATGTGTATATATTTCTCTGCATGTATGTATGTGAGTATGTTTCACTCTATATATGTGTGTGCATGCATGCATGTCAACAAGTGTGTATGCGTGCACTTGTTCGCATGTGTCAATGTGTGTCTGAATGTTTGAATATATAAACATGCAGATATGCATTTGCATGTGTGTGTGGTGTGTGTGTGTGTGGTGTGTGTGTGTGTGTGTGTGTGTGTGTGTGTGTGTGAGAGAGAGAAACTGCATGCTTGTGTATATGTGTGTATGTTTTTGTGTGTGTATGCTTGGGTGTTTGTGTATGCAGGCATCTGACTGTTTATTTGCGTATATGTGTGTGTTTGTGTGTGTGTGTGTGTATGTAGTTGTTTCTCTGTGTGCATCTGTGTAAGAGCAACAGTTTGTGTTTTTGTTAATCTGTGTGCGTACAATTTTCTGTGCATGAGTATTCAAAAATATAAAGGTATGCGTCCATCCATGTTTATATATGTGCATGTGTGTGTTTATATACATGCATATATATCATCATCACCATCATCATCATCGTTCAGCATCCATTTTCCATGCCGGCATGGGTTAAATGGCTTGACTGGAACTGGTAAACCAGAGAGCTGCACCAGGTTCCAGCCTCATCTGGCATGATTTCTACAGCTGGATGCCCTTCCTGATGCCAACCACTCCAACAGTGTAATGGGTGGTTTTCACACTGGTATGGGTTGAATGGTTTGACTGGAGCTAGTAGGCTGGCGGGGCTGTACCAAGCTCCAGTCAGCTGGATGCTCTTCAGAACACCAACCACTCCAAGAGCGTAATGGGTGCTTTTTACATGCCACTGGCACTGGTGCCATATGCAATGGCACAGGCAAAGGCTATGACTGCAATTTCATTTGGCTTGACAAGTCTGTGTGTGTGTGTGTGTATATATATATATATAAATACATATATATATATATATATACATATATATAGAAGAAGAAGAAGAGGGGAGGAGGAGGAGGAAGAAGAAGAAGAGGGGGAGGAGGGGAAAGGAAGAAGAAGAAGAAGAATTTAGAGAAATATTCCACTGGATTATAGTTTTCCTGGAATATTTAATATCAATAATAATAATAATAACAATAGTAATAAGTGCACTCAGAGAGTGCAAACTTCCGCCAAGGCAACAATTAGCCAGAGATGATTTTCAAAATGAGAATATTTGAAATAAACTTGATTGCTCTCACAAACAAGAATACTAAAAATGAACCCAACCACTCTCAAAAATTAATTTTTTAAAAATGGAAAAACAATCCAGAATCCTTGTTCGGTACCAGATCGATTCTAAAATCTAATCAGTTCATGCCAGTCCCAAGCCCAAACATCTCTGAAAGTTTCATCCAAATCCATCCAGCAGTTCTTTAGATATTTTGCCCATGGACAAACAAACAAACAAACATGACTGAAAACAATACCTCCGCCTTCGCTAAGGCAGAGGTAATTTTAAAAGTATTGCTATGAATTAGCATCAGCATTGCTTTTAATTCCTATATATTTATACATACAGCTTCAAATAGACCTACACGTGTTTCTACTACATCAATTAGTAACTTTTGCATTTGCAGCTTTGTTATAACACCGGTGTGGTTTCTGTAGGGGCATCACTTTAATATTTGTTGATTTCACTGTTTGAATTTCTTTGTGTTCTACGATATGAGATTGTACATTAATTTACTCTTTACTCTTTTACTTGTTTCAGTCATTTGTGTGTGGCCATGCTGGAGCACTACCTTTAGTCGACCAAATCGATCCCAGGACTTATTCTTTGTAAGCCCAGTACTTATTCTATCGGTCTCTTTTGCTGAACCGTCAAGTTACAGGGACCTAAGCACACCAGCATCGATTGTCAAGCGATGTTGGGGGGGACAAACACAGACACACAAACATATATACACACACATACATATATATATATATATACATATATAAGACAGGCTTCTTTCAGTTTCCGTCTACCAAATCCACTCACAAGGCTTTGGTCGGCCCGAGGCTATAGTAGAAGACACTTGCTCAAGGTGCCACATGGTGGGACTGAACCCAGAACCATGTGGTTAGTAAGCAAGCTACTTACCACACAGCCACTCCTACGCCTAGATGCAAACTACCTTCAATTCATGTATTCATTGAATAGTCACTCATTTAATACTTATAGTCAGTTATTTCAAAACATTTCATTGTTTAAATGTTTATAACTCATTTATGATGAGTAAAGGGAAATTTCCTCATGTGCAAGTATCTTAAAGTTCTTGTCTAGTATTCACTGTATTATCCTCAGATGTAAAAATCTGGTAAGATTCTTTTATACACAGGTCACATTTATTAGTTCCTGGTCTGTATAGTTGTGCAGTACTAATTAATTCCCAATTGATAGTATGGTCTTTGTTCCTGTCTTAACCAGATTAACCTATTTAGACTTACATATATTAGATATTGTTTTATTTTTTTACATGTTAATATATATATAATATATATAATTTTATATTAGCATATACATATATTATATAAATATTATATATACATATATTATGTATATATTATAAATATTATTATACAAATATATATATATATATATTATATGTCATTTATATATATATATATATATATATATATATATATAATATATATATATATATTACATATACATATATTATATAAATATTATTTATATATACATATATTATGTATATATTATATATATATTATACAAATATATATATATATATATTATATGTATGTTATATATATATATATATATATTATATATATAATATACAAACAAGGACAGACAAACGAATTAAGTGGATTACATCAACCCCAGTGTGTAACTGGTACTTAATTTATTGACCCCAAAAGGATGAAAGGCAAAGTCGACCTTGGCAGAATTCGAACTCAGAATGTAACAGCAGATGAAATATGGCTACGCATTTCGCCATACACACACAGATACTTATGTGTATGTGTGTGATTCTGTGTACATTTATGTGTATGTGTGTGTCCGTGTTTATTATTTAGTATGTGGAGGAAATTATGCTATTATCTCCTGTAATCATAGTCATGTGTGAGTGAAAGATGTTCTTTTAGTTTTCTTCTTCTGTTCCCTCAAGTGCTCTGTGTTAAACAAGATATTTCCTCATGCCATATGTTTTGCTTATACTCCCCAAAATGCAAACACTGTCTGAGAGTATCTTCTGGTTTTATCATGTTGTCATCGCTATGTTTGTCTATTTACTCAACAAAGAACACATCTTTGTTCCAATTCTTTTCAGATCAGATAGAGAAAATGGTGAGAGGTTAACAATTCATAAAATATTTTGCCATTTTCTGCGAGGGGATTATAATTACAGGTTCTAAGATATTAATATGGTAAACAGTTATATAATATAAGTGTGTGAAAAACATAGACGATGGTTGAGGATTTGAGGCTGAAAGTCTCCAGTTCATGAGATGGCAGCTTACACTACAAGACTAAATTCTACAACAACCACTGCATATCCAACACCCTTAGAAAGTTGTGATGTTCTGGCCTTTTAGGGCGATATGATTTCATAAATAATATTACTGTTGCAAAGCAGTGCTGCTGGCAGAATCGTTAGCACGCCGGGCGAAATGCTTAGCCGTATTTCGTCTGCCGCTTCATTCTGAGTTCAAATTCCACACTGGGGGCGACTTTGCCTTTTATCCTTTCGGGGCCGATAAATTAAGTAGCAGTTGAATACTGGGGCCAATGTAATCGACTTAATCCATTTGTCTGTCCTTGTTTGTCCTCTCTATGTTTAGCACCTTGTGGGTAGTAAAGAAATAGGTATTTTATCTGCCACTACGTTCTGAGTTCGAATTCCACAGAGGTTGACTTTGCTTTTTGTCCTTTCAGGGTCAATAAATTAAGTACCAGTTGCATACTGGGATCAATCTTATTGACTGGCACCTTCCCCAAAAATTTCAGACCTTGTGCCTAGAGTAGAAAAGAATATCACTTTTGCAGGTTGGAATCACCAGGCCATAGCCAACATAATAAAATAGCTTTTATATGCCTACTCAAAAACATTTCCTGTAAATAAACTTACAGGATATATATATCCTCATCATCATCGTTTAATGTCCATTTTCCATGTGGCACCAGCATCCATCCAATTGTCTGTTTTATCATGATTTCTAAAACTGGATGCCCTTCCTAGTGCCAACCATTTTACAGTGTACTAGGTGCTTTTTACATGACACCAGCATATAGACAGACAGAGATGTAGATAGAGATAAGGTGGGTGGATGGATGGATGGGTAGGTGGGTGGGTAGGTAGATAGATAGATAGATAGATAGATAGATAGATAGATAGAAGGCGGCGAGCTGGCAGAATTGTTAGCATGCCGGGCGAAATGCTTAATGGTATTTCATTTGTCGCTACGTTCTGAGTTCAAATTCTGCCGAAGACACCTTTGCCTTTCATCCTTTCGGGGGTCAATTGAATAAGTACCAGTTACACACTGGGGTCAATATAATTGACTTAATCCGTTTGTCTCTCCTTGTCTGTCTCCTCTGTGTGTAGCCCCTTGTGATAGATAGATAGATAGCTTAATAAAGAGAATGAAATAATTGGTTTTTAAAGATGAAAGTAGCAGTAGTAATTATGAACTCAATAATAGGTCATTAAACTCCATTGTTTTAATATTGTAGTAAAACCATGTGGAAAAGACCTTGCATGTTTATACATAATCTCACAGTCTCTCACAGTCTCATCCGACCCTCACAATATGGATTTGTCCCTAACTCCAGCTGCAGTGATCAGCTTGTCGAGTTCCTTGAGGACATTACTCAGATCACTGACAGTGGCTCATGGGTGGATGTTGTCTACCTTGACTTTGCTAAGGCTTTCAACTCTGTGCCACACAAAAGGCTTATGGTGAAACTCTCTGCAATGGGTGTGAGGGATGACCTTTTTAACTGGTTGAAATCCTTCATCCTCAGCCGAAAGGAGGTAGTCACAGTTCTAGGGCAGCACTCTACACCATATGAGATGTCATCGGGTGTACCACAGGGATCTGTCCTTGGTCCCCTCTTGTTTGTGGCATACATTAATGACATAGATGCCAATTTAAAGAATGCCACAGTATTGAAATATGCAGACGACATCAAGCTGTACCTTGAAATCAAGGGGACAGATCCTGATGTCTACAACTCTCTCCTGCAATCAGACCTAGACACAATGCAGCAATGGATCACAGACTGGCAACTGAAACTGGCTGTAGACAAGTGTACCACCATGCATTTTGG
>NC_043013.1:50658902-50761402 GCF_006345805.1 Octopus sinensis | reverse complement strand
TTATATGTATTTCACCATATCAGTGCCATCTATAAACATAGATGTGTTCAATCCGGTAACCTAGTTTTTTTTACAAGCTTATAATTGTCATAGAAACCTTATGAGATTGGCCTTAAAGAGTGCAAGTCATATCTTTATTTTACAGACAACCACCATCCTTCGTGCCACCATGATTTTAGTTAAATATCGAATGAAAGAAAAATTGTTTTAGTGAAAGAATATATTCGTAGAGAACAAACATAAAATACAAAGTAAGCATTTGAAGAAGTACTAAATGAAAAATAGTCATCAATAGGCACTGGAGTGGCTGTGTGGTAAGAAGCTCGCTTCCCAACCACTTGGTTCTGGGTTCAATCTTACTGCGTGGCACCTTGGACAAGTGTCTTCTGCTATAGCCTCGGGCCGACCAAAGCCTTGTGAGCGGATCTGGTAGATAGAAACTGAATGAAGCCGGTCATATATATATGTATATGTACATATATGTATGTATGTGTTTGTTGTTTGTGTCTGTGTTTGTCCCCCCCACCATCGCTTGATAACCGCTGCTGGTGTGTCTACATCCCTGTCACTTAGCGGTTAGGCAAAAAGAGACCGATAGAATAAGTACTAGGCTTACAAAGAATAAGTCCTGGGGTCGATTTTATTTGACTAAAGGTGGTGCTCCAGTATGACCGCATTCAAATGACTGAAACAAGTAAAAGTGTAAAAGAATAATGTTTTGTTGTGTCTTGGGAGTGTCATTATGCCAATAATAACACATGCACAGGTTCAACTCCACTTCTTTATTGTTAGTCAATTGGTTAAATATCTAAACAACTAACTAATCAACTGCTTGCTTAATGTGTCAGTTAAACAATCATTTGTTTGATTGCTTCTTTGCCAAACTCCTTTTGTTGCTGTTTGCAGTCTTTTCAGTGGCCTGTGACTCCCGACTCTCTCCAGGGTCTGCTTTCATCTCTCTGAGATTTGATCCTTGGTCTGTGCGTATGGATGTGTGTGTGTGTGTGCATGCATGCATGTGCAGGTGTGTGTTTGTTTATAAAAAATGTATTGATATAAAACAAATATAAATTACCAGGTATGTAATTCAATTAGTATTAAATGAAAAATAGCCACCTATAAATATCACTTATTTCATGTATATACACCTTGGCAGGCAAGATGCTGTGGTTTTTATCTGAGATAAAATCTCTTATAGATGTGCTGTATTTAAAAACACAATATGTATCAGAAGGAGATGAAAAAAAATCATTCCATATCAGGATTTTGTTTAGGCATGTACCTGAAAGTGCAACTCGTTGACTAAGTCCAGGAAGGTTGAAATACACCTGGCACTCTCAACAGCTGTTGCCAAGACGATTTTTTATCTCTCCTTCCAATATTTATTGTTTCTAACACTGCACATCTAGGAAATATTTTATCTTGAACAAATACTGCAGTGTCTTACCTGTCAATGATGTATAGACATTCAGTATGATACACAGA
Organism: Octopus sinensis; assembly: GCF_006345805.1. Taxonomy (NCBI): domain Eukaryota; kingdom Metazoa; phylum Mollusca; class Cephalopoda; order Octopoda; family Octopodidae; genus Octopus; species Octopus sinensis. The sequence continues at coordinate 50,759,917 of NC_043013.1, read as the reverse complement.
TGACTATTTTAATTTAGTGCTACTTCAGTTGCATATACTGAGTTTATATTCAGCCTGTCAGATATTTGCAACATCAGTCAATGTATCATTTGATATTTCCTTTGTTGCTTGTCCCAGCTACTTAGCAGTTTGGCAAGTGGGACTGACAGAATAAATACCAGACTTAAGAAAAAACCATAAGTACTGATGTTGATTTGTTTGACAAAAATCCCTTCAATGAGGTGCTCTAGCAGGGCCACACTTTAGAAACTGAAACAAGTAAAAGATCAAAGACAAACAACAAATGTTATTTACCACTTCTCAACATACTATTTTGTTTAAAATAACCATCTCTGTATCATACTCAATGCATATACACTGCTGACAGGTAAGATACAGTAGTTTTTCTCTGAGATAAAATCTCATAAATGTGCTGTGTTTGAAAACATAATACATTATCAGAGGGAGTGCCAACTTTACTCTTTACTATTTTACTTGTTTCAGTCTTTTGACTGCGGCCATGCTGGAGCACACCTTTAGTCGAGCAAATCAACCCCAGGACTTATTCTTTATAAGCCTAGTACTTATTCTATCAGTATCTTTTGCCGAACCGCTAAGTTATGGGGACACAAACACACCAGCATCAGTTGTCAAGCGATGTTGGAGGGACAAACACAGACACACACGCACACACACACACACACACACACACACACACACACACACACACACACACACACATATACATACACATATATACGACAGGCTTCTTTCAGTTTCCGTCTACCAAATCCACTCACAAGACTTTGGTAGGCCAGAGGCTATAGTAAAAGACACTTTCCCAAGGTGCCACGCAGTGGAACTGAACCCGGAAACATGTGGCTGGTAAGCAAGCTACTTACCACACAGCCACTCCTGCACCTTTTGAGAAATATTGCCATAACCTCATGAGTTGTAAGTGCATCACATATGATCACATTTACTCCTACCTGGGGCAGGTCAGTCAGATGGAATCTATCATCTTCCAAATAGTTTTTAGAGGAAGAATAAATAGTAGATGTATAAGGATCTCTGTCAGTTCTATGAGGAATATTCGGTTGTCCTGTTGACCAAAACACCTAAGTGTCCCACAGACACATATAGCCTTAGGATAACTGTCAGATGGAATCAGCAGGATATGTTTGGCTCTTTGAATTACATCACCAACCCATTTCATAGGCTTCTGTACAATTTCCTTCGACTTAGTTTCATTCATATGGTTGAGGTTGACCTGAGGATCTGGCAAAAGCCCCCATAAGAATAAATTGTTGAAGAATTCATTAAGCATGAGGAACAAATACGCTTTATCAATGAAGATTGTGAATGGGAACAGTCATAGTTTATCAATAAATGTAAATAGAATGAAGTCACAAATAAAGAATAGAATCACTCTATACTATAAGATTTATTAATAAAATAACTATCATAAATAATACTTAATACAGAATAAATTAAATAATTAAAAACCACTAATTATTATATATACTCTAAAAATCTTATAAGATTAATAAATATATAAAAAAAATTTTAATAGTAACCCCTCTACTTACTATTAAATTCTTTCCCATATACTCATAATTATAATCTAAAACTAGTAATCATAACCAAAATCTCTAATACTTATCAAATTTGAGGTATAACTATACATGCGTATACATATATATATAAATATACATACATATATTTATATATATATATGTACATACATGCATACACATACATACATACACATACGCATATATACACACACCCATACACACACACATAAATAAATGTGTATACATATACATATACATAGGCGCAGGAGTGGCTGTGTGGTAAGTAGCTTGCTAACCAACCACATGGTTCTGGGTTCAGTCCCACTGCGTGGCATCTTGGGCAAGTGTCTTCTGCTATAGCCCCGGGCCGACCAATGCCTTGTGAGTGGATTTGGTAGACGGAAACTGAAAGAAGCCTGTCGTATATATGTATATATATATATATGTGTATGTGTGTTTGTCCCCCTAGCATTGCTTAACAACCGATGCTGGTGTGTTTACGTCCCCGTCACTTAGCGGTTCGGCAAAAGAGACCGATAGAATAAGTACTGGGCTTACAAAGAATAAGTCCCGGGGTCGATTTGATCGACTAAAGGCGGTGCTCCAGCATGGCCGCAGTAAAATAACTGAAACAAGTAAAGGAGTAAAGAGAGTAAAGAGATATATATACACGTATATAAACTTATACACATATATACATACACACACAAACACATATAAATAAATATGTATATAAATGTCTATATTCATACTTCAATACAAACATAGAGGTAAAAATTAAGTTTAATCTATATATTCTATCTTACTAATCTATATTTCTATATTAAATATATATATATATGGCTCAGTGGTTAGAGCGTCGAGCTTACGATCGTGAGGTTGTGAGCTCGAATCCCAGACCCGGCTGCGTGTTGTGTTCTCGAGCAAGGCACTTTATTTCACGTTGCTCCAGTTCACTCAGCTGTAGAAATGAGTTGCGACGTCACAGGTGCCAAGCTGTATCGGCCCCTTTTGCCTTTCCCTTGGATAACACTGGTGGCGTGGAGAGGGGAGGCTGGTATGCATGGGCGACTGCTGGCCTTCCATAAAAACAACCTTGCCCAGACTTGTGTCTAGGAGGGTAACTTTCTAGGTGCAATCCCATGGTCATTCATGACCGAAGGGGGTCTTTACCTATATATATATATATAATATACATACGTATGCATACTCACACACATTTCTGCCTCCATACATGCAACTACAAGACTGTGCATGTGCGTATGTGTATGTGTCTATCTGTGCAAGGGTATGTCTGTTTGTGCGTGCGCGTGTTTATGCGTGTGCGTATATGCAAAATATATTTCCAAAATGCTGCCCCCTGTCACTCACGTTCTTGGTGAATAGATTTTTAAGAAATTGTAACAGTATCGAAACTATTTTGAAACATTTTATCGCAATGTATCAAATCACAAGAAGTCTCCAGGGTGGGGCAGGGATGGAATGGGGAAAGAAAGTCACATGCAAATACACACACACACACACAAACATACAGACACATATATATGTTGACATGCTGGTAAGTGCACACACAGACACACATGCATTTACATAAGCCCGTTGTGCCTAAAATGGCATTCTTTTCAAGAGTAGCAGATTAACGGCGTTGAATAACCGCAAGTCACTTGGGACCTGGCAGTTTAGTCTCAGACTGCAGAGAAGTCGAAAAAAATGACAGTTGGCGAGGAAACTCCCTTCGCATGTATGTGATGCACAATTGAAATAGGGGAGCGGAGAAGGAGGAGGAAAAAGAAGAAGAAATTAAAAGAGAGAGAGAAGGATCGTAAATAATGATGAGGGAGATGAGGTGAGGTGAAGGAGGAGAAGGAGAAGAAGAAGAAGAAGAAGAAGAAGAAGAAGAACAACAACAACAACAACAACAAAAGGGAAGAGCAACAACAACAACATCAACAACAAAAGGGAAGAAGAAGAAGAAGAAGAAGAACAACAACAACAACAACAAAAGGGAAGAAGAAGAAGAAGAAGAAGAAGAAGGGAAGAAGAAGGGAAGAAGAAGAAGAGAAGAATGAGAAGAAGAAGAAGGAGGAGAAGAAGAAGAAGAAGAAGAAGAAGAAGATATACAAATTAAATGGTTGCAGTATAAAAATAGAAAGAAAGAAAAAAAGAAAGAAAGCAGGAAAGAATGAAAGAAAGAATGAAAGAGTGGGTATCTGCAAAGGTGTATGGGACAATTCCACAGACATTAAAAGTTATTGCAAGTTCTACGATATAACGGTTTGATGGTTTCCTTAGATGTGAATGATGGCCAAAATATTGGTCGTTTTGGAAAGAGGGAGAACTTTTGGAATACACCACAGTTAGTGTGATGATTCCTACCAGCATCATCAGCGAGGTACCTGGGAATTCTGTTGGTGCTGGTACCACGTAAAAATCACCCAGTACACTCCGTAAAGTGGTTGGCATTAGAAAGGATGTCCAGTTGCTGAAACCATGCCAAAACACACAAGAGAACCAGGTGGGGGGGTGCGGCTAATGCAGTTTCACACCTCTCCTTGAAACATGCAGTTTTTTAGAAAATTTTTTTTTTTTTTTAATTTAGCCACCCCACCGCCACCCAATTAAAATTTTTGATTTTGTTTACTTGAAAGAGATCGTAGCGAACTGACAAACATAAGCAAATCAAAATTAAATCCAAACAAAAACATTAAAGTGAAAAAAATTTGCGTTTTACTCGTGTAAATAATAATTTAATGTAAATTAAATATGCTCTATTTTATGAGAAACAAACATTAATGTTTGATAATTAATGTTATAAAGTTTAATAAGGGGCTCAAATTTCACTCCCCCCCCCCAATTTTAAATTTTGAAATTTTTCATCCATTTATTTATTTGTCTGTCTGTCTATTTATCCATGTCCATTTATTCATAAAACATATTTGTCAACTAAATGTGGCGGTCCTATAGAGGACGATGTTACTGTTGTTTTTAGCCCCAGAAAAGCATTCATGTTTATCTATTTCTTTATACACATATCTATATGCTTATTGAATTTAAAATTTTGAAAACGTAGTGGTGGTGGAGGAGGGAGTGGTGGTAGGGGGAGGGGAGTTGGGTTAAAAAAAATTTTTTTTTGTGTATTTGTAATCTCCGACATCTAAAACGAAGGAAGCCGAAAATTTTTTTAAAAATAAAGGCATTTTTCAAGGAGTGGTACGAAACTGCATTAGCCCCGATCCAGGTACAGCTCCTGTTAAACTGTCCAACCCATGCCAGGATGGAAAAAGAAGTCAAATGAAGATGATGATAATCATTGTCAATATCATCATCAATAACAATATCATCAATATCATATACAGGATTCACCGTGTGGTAAGAAGAATGCTTCCTAACTACATGGTTCCAGGTTCAGTCTCACTCTGTGGAATCTTGGGCAAGTGTCTTCTACTATAGCCATGGGCCGGCCAAAGCCTTGTGAGTGGATTTGGTAGATGGAAACTGAAAGAAGCCCATCGTATATGTGTGTGTGTGAGTGTGTGTGTGTGTGAGTATGTGTGTGTGTGAGTGAGTGTGTGTATAGGTTTTTGTCCCCCACCATCTTATATAAGAAGATGAGAGAGAAAGATAGGAATAAGACAAGAGACAGAGAGATTGAAAAGAAAGAGAAGATAAGAATGGCAAAGAGAGAATAAGAGAGAAAGAGAAATGAGATTTGATCAACATGGCTCCTGTAATGAAGTGACATGTTATTTATTAACAGGAGTGGCTGTGTGGTAAGTAGCTTGCTTACCAACCACATGGCTCCGGGTTCAGTCCCACTCAAGTGTCTTCTACTATAGCCTTGGGACAACCAAAGCCTTGTGAGTGGATTTGGTAGGTGGAAACTGAAAGAAGCCCATCGTATACATATATATATATATATATATATATATATATATATATACAACATTATTTTATATAATAGGGTTCAGCAAAAAGATTGCTTTACCACACACTGAACTTTTAGAAATAGCAGCCAAAGAATTTAGCTATTTCTTCTACTTTAAAGTTCAGTGTGTGGTAAAGCAATTTTTTTGCAGAACCATATTATATAAAATAATGTTTAAATTTACCGTTAAATGGTCCTTTGACCTACTGAACACTGCTTGGTAAAATTATTAATTATTAATTAATTAATTAATTTTACCCATATTATTATTATTGATAATATATATATATATGTACGTATGTATGTGTGTGTGTTTGAATATTTGTGTGTATGTTTGTTTGTTTGTTTGTGTGTCCCGCACTCCATCACTTGACAACCGATGCTGGTTTGCTTACATCCCCATAACTTAGCAGTTTTGCAAAAGAGACCGACAGAATAAGTACTAGGCTTACAAAGAATAAGTCCTGGGGTTGATTTGCTCGACTAAAGGCAGTGCTCCAGCATGGCCACAGTCAAATGACTGAAACAAGTAAAAGAATAACTCTCTTTGGTTGCAGTCCATTCCTTGACAGCTGAAGTATTTTCTACTCCCCTCACACACACACAGCAGTTTGCAGAGAAAAAGGGCCCCGCAACCAAACACCCTAGATGACACCCTTACGTCACTGAAATACCTCGAGGGTCATTCACAGCTTGCAACTGATTTTGATTCCACTGCAACAAACAAAGAATGCAATACAATGAAATGGTATGGCACCAGAGACAGAGCAAGAAATATCTGAGAATTTCTGTGAATAAATGACACACACTGCTCTCTCTCTCTCTCTCTCTCTCTCTCTCTCTGTGCGTGTGCGTGTGTGTGTGTACACACACCATTTCTCTGGGGGGGTTTTTCTGTGCTGTTTTCTTCCAAAGAATCTAGTGCTCTTAGCTTAGGTCTTCCTTGGGGCTGACCAGATTGGAGCAATCTCGAGTATAACCAGCCAAAATGGCAAAGATAATCTGGAACTCAACTGAGGAAAGAAAACTCCGAATGACCTGCACTTGTTTTGTTTTTCCTTGTCCATTTTTTGTATCATCTAACTGTCTGGATGTTTTGTGTTCTTGTCCCATATTTTGTATTCTTTTATATATATATATTTAACTTTATTCGTTTCGTTTCTGCTATCAGAAAACCTAAATCAACTTCCTCTACTTTGCATGTCCATCTAGAGTAGGAGATGAACACATTCAATCACGATTGTTGTGATGATCTTAAGATTATTGATTCAAACTTTGTCAGATTAGCCATAGTAACAGGTTCTTGAGCAAGTTACACAATTCAACTTGCTTTACTAAAAAATCAGAGTTTACTTCTGTGAACAACATTAGATGTCATATGACACAACTTGAGGCAGATACAATGATTAAGGGGACTAATAGAACTTGAACCATGTACCTTTTGATTCCCAGATGATATGTCATCCGTGCTCCTACTGGTACATAGGTCTATTATTATTATTATTATTATTATTATTATTATTATTAGTTTTAGGAACAATGGGAAGTAATTCATAGTTTTTACCAGCGAATATGCATGGCTCAGTGGTTAGAGCATCAGGCTTACAATCATGAGGTAATGAGTTCAATTCCCAGACCAGGCTCTGTGTTGCGTTCTTGAGCAAGACACTTTACTTTCACGTTGCTCCAATTCACTCAGCTGTAGAAATGAGTTGTGATATCACTGGTGTTAAGCTGTATCAGTCTTTGTGAAGGCACATGGCCTAGTGGTTAGAGCAGTGGATTCGTGGTCGAGGGATCGCGGGTTCGAATCTCAGACCGGGCGATGTGTGTGTTTATGAGCGAAACACCTAAGCTCCATGCGACTCCAGCAGAAGGTAATGGCAAACTTCTGCTGACTCTTTCGCCACAACTTTCTCTCACTCTTTCCTCCTGTATCTTGCAGCTCACCTGCGACAGACCGGCATCCCATCCATGTGGGGAACCTATACGCCAAGGAAACCGGAAAACCGGCCTTTATGAGCCAGGCATGGCTTGAGAAGGAACAAACAAAAATATTATCAGTCCTTGCCTTTCATTTGGACAATATTGGTGGCAAGGAGAAGGGAGGCTGGTATGCATGGGTGATTGCTGGTCTTCCACATTGCCCTGATTTGAGCCATGGAGAGGAAACTTCTAGGTACAATGCTATGGTCATCCATGACTGAAGGGGGTCTTTACCCTTTAGTTTTATTTCACAGTTGAGCGAATCCTCATCATCATTGCTTTAATGGTCTCTTTCCCATTCTCACATAAGTCAGACGAAATTTGTTGAGACAGATTTTCTACAGCCAGATGCCTTCCCTGTCACCAGCCCTCACCTGCTTCCAAGTGAAGTATTTTTCCCATGGCTAGACAAGTCTTCAAGGAAGACTGGAAACAAACAAATAACACCGCTTGTATGATGGTGACACTTGTTTACGACTATCACACAATGTCAAGAAAAGGAGACACACACGTCATCATGATCATCATCATCGTTTAACGTCCGCTTTTCATGCTAGCATGGGTTGGACAATTTGACTGAGGTCTGGCAAACCATATGGCTGCACCAGACTCCAATCTGATCTGGCAGAGTTTCTACAGCTGGATGCCCTTCCTAATGCCAAAACCACTCCGAGACTGTAGTGGGTGCTTTTACGTGCCACCGGCACGAGGGCCAGTCGGGCGGTACTGGCAATGGCCACGCTCAAAATGGTGTTTTTTTATATGTGCCACCTGCAAAGGAGCCAGTCATGCAGCACTGGCAATGACCTCGCTCAAATGTTTTTCATGTGCCCCCAGCACAAGGTGACGCTGGTAACAATCACGTTCAAATGGTGCTTTTTACGTTCCACCGGCACAGAAGCCAGTTAGCCGCTCTAGCAACGATCACGCTCGAATGGTGCTCATAGTGCTCCACTAGCATATATATATATATATATATATATATATATATATATATATATTCCTGATGTAGATTCAGTGACAATTATATTGTAAGTGTGGATGACATCAGATAGCCTAAATGGTGAAAGTGCTTTAACCAGCATACTACTAACCGTATACCCAAGGTCCAAATAATTGCTGAAACACACACACACACGCATATACACACAACAGGCTTCTTTCAGTTTCCATCTACCAAATCCACTCACAAGATATTAGTCAGCATAGGGTTATTGTAGAAGGTACTTGTCCAAGATGGCAGACAGTGGGACTGAACCAAGAACCAAGTGGTCGGTAAGTCAGTGTCTTACCCACACAGCCATACCCATGCTTATACAAGTGTATGATGTAAGTAATTTTCAATATCTTGGGAAACGAAAACTGTCTTGTGATGCCTGCATTGATGCAGAAATGTCATCATATATTAGCAAGGCAAAGCGCAGCTTCTAGAAAACTGTAGGATGGAGTGTGGGATATCTCTGGCATTTGCATCAAAACTTACAATGCTCTCATCCTTCTGACACTCCCCTATGATGCTGAAATTTGGACAATGTATCAATTTCATGCCAAAATGCGAAACAAAAAATGGTTAATCATTTTCACATGTCTTGCCTTAGGAAGTTTCTTAACATGAAGTGGCAGGATAGAATTCCAGAAAGAATGGTTCTGAAGTATGCCAATGCACCCAGTTTGTTTACCAAACTTAAGCAAATCCTGTTGTATTCTTAGGCTGGACATGTTGTCAGAATGCTTGACACTAACCTGCCAAAAGGCAATCTTCTCTTCTGAGCTTGCAAAAAAACAAGCACAAAGATGGGGAACCATACAAGGGATTTAATGAGGAACAGAAAACAACCTTAAAAGACCACAAAATTAACCCAAACCCATGGTAGGACCCTACTTAAGACAGAATTCAATGGGAGTAACCCAAACCCATGGTTGGACCCTACTTAAGACAGGATTCAATGGGAGTAAAATAGCACCAGGGGCTGCAAGGCTTTTGTATCTTTACATCTATGAAGTGGGGGCTAAAAGGGAGACCTTCAACCCTTTAGTATTTAAATCAGTCATAACTAGTGAAGCTATTCTACTTGTTTTTTGTTTATACCAACCAGATGTGGCCTCTCACACCTACCCAACAATGTCCTTTTTAAAGTATACAACCACATCATCAAAATTTCAAAGCCATGAGATAACTCTTTACTCTTTTACTTGTTTCAGTCATTTGACTGCGGCCATGCTGGAGCACCGCCTTTAATCGAGCAACTCGAACCCAGGACTTATTCTTTTGTAAGTCCAGTACTTATTTTATCGGTCTCTTTTGCCGAACCGCTAAGTAACGGGGAAATAAACACACCAGCATCGGTTGTCAAGCAATGCTAGGGGGACAAACACAGACACACAAACACACACACGCATATATATATATATACATATATACGACGGGCTTCTTTCAGTTTCCATCTGCCAAATCCACTCACAAGGCTTTGGTCGGCCCGAGGCTATAGTAGAAGACACACATGCCCAAGGTGCCATGCAGTGGGACTGAACCCGGAACCATGTGGTTGGTTAGCAAGCTACTTACCACACAACCACTCCTGCACCTATTAATGCTTATTTTTACATCAAGTTATATATAAAAACAATTTAACACATATCTGGTAAGTTCACCGTTATCAACTCACCATTTTCTTTTTCAATAAAATAGTTTTTAACTATTAATCTTTTCTACTCGAGGCACAAGGCCTGAAATGTCAATTAGATCAACCCTAGCATGCAACTGGTACCTAATTTATCGAACCCGAAAGTATGAAAGGCAAAGTCGACCTTGGTGGAATTTGAACTCAGAACGTAAAGACAGACAAAATGCTGCTAAGCATTTCACCCAGCATGCTAATGAAGCTGCCAGCTCGCTGCCTTGTAGTTTTAAACTATTAATGTCGAGATAGTATGGATATATTTTCTCAATAAACTTCTCTCGTGGTGAACTTTCTTGTCAGTGAATTGATAGCAGCGAACGTACCTGTAATCAATTTTACATGCCATACACATGTAACCCCCTCCCCACACACACAGGTACATGTATACCCCTCCTCTATACGCACATATATTACCATTAGTTAGACCAACGCTCCTTGACTTTTTATTGTTTAGAACACCCTTCCATCAAATGGTGTTTTGCAAATGCTTCCCTTCCAATGGTTAACAAGCAGAAAATAAAAATCACAGGGTTCATTGGACACAGTGTGAGGCAACTGTTGTCGCCGTTATGCCTAAATCATTATAAAGTAAATACCACCATGGGTGATATCCAAACTACAGTGGAAAAGGGAAGCCACTGGATTTGGTTAAAAAGAGACAGTGATCAACGGCTATTGAGTCAAACCTAATAACCAGCTGATCTTATTTCTATACTATCCACAAGGGGATAAACACAGAGGGGACAAACAAGGACAAACAAACAGATTAAGTCGATTATATCGACCCCAGTGCATAACTGGTACTTATTTAATCGGCCCCGAAAGGATGAAAGGCAAAGTTGACCTCGGCAGAATTTGAACTCAGAACATAGTGGCAGACGAAATACCGCTAAGCATTTCGCTCGGTATGCTAACGTTTCTGCCAGCTCGCTGCCTTTTAACCTAATAAACAGCTGATCTAGCAAGTGGGACCTCATTTCAACAAGGGCAGATTGGGGGAACCAGTGGACGATGATGTCATTAACAGGTAGGCCTCAAAGCAGTGCGCATTCTCTCCTGATGACTCCATAGTCTTGCTAGCATCCAGTTTGTGCATCTTTCAACAGGTAGCACTTGCATCTGCAAGTTGCTTGCAAAAAAATCAGTCAAACAGAAATTAATGTTGTGCAATGGTTTCAAGTTGTTCCACTGTACAGTACTTAAGCAAGTATCTTCTACTACAGCCCTGGGTATTGTGTTTGTTTTCAATATTTTGCAATTATATCGTGGAAGACATAATAAGACAGTCATTCAGAAACAGATGAAGACCATTAATTTCCCTTAAACATTTATTTGTACTTACGTGTCAGAAACTTCATCCCTCAAAGCTGCAACGTGTTCGCCGACAAAAAAAGATGCAGCACCATTTGTCAGTGAAATGGTCGCAGTTGCAAATTACAAATAAGCACAGGCATGTCTGTGCGGTAAGCTGTTTGCTTCCCAACCACATGGTTCCAGGTTCAGTCCCACTGCATGGCTCTCTGGGGAAGTGTCTTCTACTATAGCCTAAAGCCAACCAAAGCTTTCTGAGTGGATTTGGTAGACTGAAACTGAAAGAAGCCCATCGTGTGTGTGTGTGTGTGTGTATGTATATATGTATGTGTTGTAAAGTGGGTTCCTCCCACTGGTGTGATAACTGCTGTTGTACTGTAATAGCTGTTTTATGTTAGTAACCACAATAGTTACCGTTGTATCTCTGTATTAGAATAGTAATACACTAACTTCTGTCTTACTATCACTGATAGCTCCACAAGACACCGACTAGAACTGTCAACCCTCTGTGCTTCAACTCTCGACCCTCTCTTGACAACCAGCTACTGGCATATTTATAATGGCTAGTTCCTACCACTTTTTACCAGGAGGTATATACAATTTAACTATACAACAGTATGTATGTATGAATGTATGCATGTATGTATGTATGCATGTATGTGTGTGTGTGTGTATGAATGTATGTATGTATGAATGCATGTACATATGTATGTATGTGTCTTTGTGTCTGTCTTTGTCTCCCACCACCACTTGACAACCGGTGTTGCTGTGTTTACAACCCCCTGACTTAGTAGTTCAGCAAAAAGAGCCAGATAGAATAAGTACCAGGTTTAAAATAAAAATAAGGACTGGAGTCAATTCGTTTGATGAAAATTTTTCAAAGCGGTGCCCCAGGATGGCCACAGTCTAATAACTGAAGCAAGTAAAAAAATAAAAGATAAAATACTTAAGTGAAGCAGACAGAGGTTTTGTGTTTCTGAATTGCTAACCTATGTCTTCCACACTGTAACTGCTTTAGCTTCAGCACAAAATCTCAGATCAAAATGCTTGAATCACAGAAATAATATACTTGAATCACAGAATTAAAATACTTGAATCTCAGATCAAAATACTTGAATCACAGAAATGAAATACTTGAATCACAGCAATAAAATACTTGAATCTTAGATCAAAATACTTGAATCATGGAAATAGAATACTAGAATCTCAGATCAAAATACTTGAATCACACAAATAAGATACTTGAATCTCAGATCAAAATACTTGCTATGCAAGTAAATACTCTCTTTTACTCTTTTACTCGTTTCAGTCATTTGACTGCCGCCATGCTGGAGCACTGCCTTTTAGTCGAGCAAATCAACCCCGGGACTTATTCTTTGTAAGCCCAGTACTTATTCTATTGGTCTCTTCTGCCGAACCACTAAGTGACGGGGACATAAACACACCAGCATCAGTTGTCAAGTAATGCTAGGGGGACAAACACAGACACACAAACACACACGCATACATATATATATATATACATATATACAACAGGCTTCTTTCAGTTTCTGTCTACCAAATCCACTCACAAGGCATTGGTTGGCCCAGGGCTATAGCAGAAGACACTTGCCCAAGATGCCACGCAGTGGGACTGAACCCGGAACCATGTGGTTAGTTAGCAAGCTACTTACCACGCAGCCACTCATGCGCCTGCACTCTATGATTCAAGCATTTTATTTTTGCTACAAAATTCCCACCACATCTAAATAAAGTGTTCCCCTCATACCATTCCCTTTCACATTTGCTGCCCTTGTCACTTTGTAACAACCCTCATATCACCATCACCACCCCTCATATCACCATCACCACCCCTCATATCACCATCACCACCCAGATTCGTGTTATCATCTAATTAAGAACCACCGTGCCAGATTAACTAGTGTCAAGTATATTCTCATTGATAAAAGGGGCCACAGGTTGTTATGCATCAATTAACTACAATCACAAGGGATCAGAAAAGGTGACAGATTAAGGGGTTGCTATTTACTTATTTATTTGTTTATTTTATCTTATTTTTCTTCTTTTATTCATGTCAGTGCTGGAGCAACGCCTTAAAGAATTCTATGTAGTTGAATGAATAGACTCTAGAATTTATATATATATATTTAAAGCCTGGTATTTATTTTATCAGTCTCCTTAGCCAAACCACTAAGTTATAGGGATATAAGCATATCACCAATGGTTGCAAAAGAATGGCGAGAAAGAAACAATGTCACACACACACACTATGTATATATGTATGTGTATATACAAGAGCTTGCTGAAAATTCCTGGCTTTAAGGTGTTTGTGAAAGGCAAGGGTTGGAGGCCTAAAGTTCTGAGTTCGTTTACAGGGCTTAGAAAAACTGAAGGACTGCCTGCAATAGGCATGTGAATCTGAGAGGGAAACATAATTATCTGATCCTCCTATATTGCTTTTTACACAAAACCAAAACCCTTTTGGTAGCCCCTTGTGTATATACATATACATATATACATATATATATATATATATATATATATATACATATACATACATATATATATACATATATACATATATATATACATATATTTATGTAAAGGTAAAATTTGTATACATACAGATGCCAGCACCGCCTGACTGGCATCCGTGTCAGTGACACGTAAAAGCACCAACAGATCGTGGCCGTTTGCCTGCCTCGTCTGGCCCCTGTGCCGGTGGCATGTAAAAAGCACCCACTACACTCACGGAGTGGTTGACATGAGGAAGAGCATCCAGCTGTAGAAACACTGCCAGATCAGACTGGAGCCTGGTGCATCCTCCTGGTTTCCCAGACCCCGGTCGAACCTTCCAACCCATGCTAGCATGGAAAACGGACGTTAAACGATGATGATACATATATGTGTATATATATATATATATAGATATAGATATAAATATATATGTGCAAAGGTAGAATTTGTATACATATATGCATTATATATATATATATATATATATATATATATATATATGATGTACTGATCCATGATAGAAAATTCAACAAAAAAAGTACTCCATCTGGTGAGAGATGAATATTATTTATTTAAAGAATACAATGCATGTCTTTAAGTGCTACCAATAGTTTCATATGTTGAGAAAACATATTCTTCAGGCGCAAACCACATATCATAACAAAGTAAAGAAAATGACTTTAGTTCATTATGATATACGGCTTCTGTTTCAGTTTTCTCCACATATGAAACTATTAGTAGTGCTTTAATACATGTATTGTGACCTTTAAACATGTATATATATATACATAGATAGATAGATAGATAAAAATTCAATTTAGAAATACTAAATCAAATTTCACAAAATATAATATATATATAAATATAAATTAGAAAACACACCTTTTATCAATTCAAAATGAAAAATTAAAATACATCATCTAGAAAATTACATATAATAGAAATCGGTATATTTTTTATATTACATTTAATATTTCTATTATATGTAATTTTCTAGATGGTGTAAATTAATTTTTCATTTTGAATTGATCAAAGGTGGGTTTTTTTTCTATATCAAAATCAAATCAAAACAAATCAAAATAGAGAAACCTCAAGGAATTTGTATCTTCTGTGGTACCAGTGCCGGTGGCACACAAGAGAAAACCATCCGAAAGTGGCCGTAGCCAGTACCGCATCGACTGGCCTCCGTTTGTGGGCACATGACAAACACCATCCGATCGTGGCCGTTCGCCAGCCTCATCTAGCACCTGTGTCGGTGGCACATAAAAACACCATCCAAGACCCGGCAAGACTAGTCAGGCCATAACCCATGGCCCCTACCTGGGACGTAGTCAGTCCACCTGTGCATACCTTCTTCTTGTGACACTTGTGAAGACCTGTTGAGGCAAGTGAAAATCAAATAAAACCAAATCAAAATAATAGATGAACATCAATGGAATCTGTATCTTTGTGGTACCAGTGCCGGTGGCACACCACTTTGTGGTACCAGTGCCGGTGGCACACATGAGAACCATCCGAACGTGGCCGTAGCCAGTTCCGCATCGACCGGCCTCCGTGCTGTGGGCACGTAACAAACACCATCCGATCATGGCCGTTCGCCAGCCTCATCTGGCACCTGTGTCGGTGGCACATAAAAACACCTTCCGAAGACCCGGCAAGACAAGTCAGTCCACCTGTGCATACCTTCCTTCTTGTGACACTTGTGAAGACCGGTTGAGGCAAGTGAAAATCAAATCAAATCAATCAAAATAGACAAAATAGATGAACATCAATGGAATTTGTATCTTGTGGTACCAGTGCCTGTGGCACACAAGAAATCCATCAGTGCCGTAGTCAGTGCGGTGGGCACATGACAAACACCATCCGATCGTGGCCGTTCGCCAGCCTCATCTGGCACCTGTGTTGGTGGCACATAAAAACACCTTCCGAAGACCCGGCAAGTCTAGTCAGTCCACCTGTGCATACCTTCCTTCTTGTGACACTTGTGAAGACCGGTTGAGGCAAGTGAAAATCAAATCAAATCAAAATAGACAAATAGATGAACATCAATGGAATTTGTATCTTGTGGTACCAGTGCCTGTGGCCACACAAGAAATCCATCAGTGCCGTAGTCAGTGCGGTGGGCACATGACAAACACATCCGATCGTGGCCGTTCGCAGCCTCATCTGGCACCTGTGTTGGTGGCACATAAAAACACCTTCCGAAGACCGGCAAGTCTAGTCAGTCCACCTGTGCATACCTTCCTTCTTGTGACACTTGTGAAGACCGGTTGAGGCAAGTGAAAATCAAATCAAATCAAAATAGACAAAATAGATGAACATCAATGGAATTTGTATCTGTGGTACCAGTGCCTGTGGCACACAAGAAATCCATCAGTGCCGTAGTCAGTGCGGTGGGCACATGACAAAACCATCCGATCGTGGCCGTTCGCCAGCCTCATCTGGCACCTGTGTTGGTGGCACATAAAAACACCTTCCGAAGACCCGGCAAGTCTAGTCAGTCCACCTGTACATACCTTCCTTCTTGTGACTTGTTGAAGACCGGTTGAGGCAAGGAAATGAAAATCAAATCCAAATCAAAAGAGACAAAATAGATGAACATCAATGGAATTTGTATCTTGTGGTACCAGGCCTGTGGCACACAAGAAATCCATCAGTGCGTATTCAGTGCGGTGGGCACATGACAAACACCATCCGATCGTGGCCGTTCGCCAGCCTCATCTAGCACCTGTGTCGGTGGCACATAAAAACACCATCCGAGAGACCCGGCAAGACTAGTCAGGCCATAACCCTGGCCCCTACCTGGGACGTAGTCAGTCCACCTGTGCATACCTTCCTTCTTGTGACACTTGTGAAGACCTGTTGAGGCAAGTGAAAATCAAATCAAATCAAAACAAATCAAAATAGATGAACATCAATGGAATTTGTATCTTTGTGGTACCAGTGCCGGTGGCACGTGGCACATAAGAAAACCATCCGAACGTGGCCGTAGCCAGTACCGCATCGACTGGCCTCCGTGCTGTGGGCACGTAACAAGCACCATCCGATCGTGGCCGTTTGCCAGCCTCATCTGGCACCTGTGTCGGTGGCACATAAAAACACCATCCGAGCGTGGCCGTCTGCCAGCCTCGTCTGGCACCTGTGTCGGTGGCACATAAAAACACCATCCGAGTGGGCCGTCTGCCAGCCTCGTCTGGCACCTGTGTCGGTGGCACATAAAAAAACCCATCCGAGCGTGGCGTCTGCCAGCCTCGTCTGGCACCTGTGTCGGTGGCACATAAAAACACCATCCGAGCGTGGCCGTTTGTCAGCCTCGTGGCACCTGTGTCGCTGGCACATAAAATCACCCACTACACTCTCGGAGTGGTTGGCGTTAGGAAGGGCATCCAGCTGTAGAAACACTGCCAGATCTGACTGGACTGGTGCAGCTTTCGGGCTCCCCAGACCCCAGTTGAACCGTCCAACCATGCTAGCATGGAAAGCGGACGTTAAATGATGATGATGATGATGATGGATATATATATATATATATATATATACATACACATACATATACACACATACAATTCTCTGACCTATTATCAATGAGTTTCCAACCATGCCTATCCTATCATTTTAATAGGCCTGGCCGTGTAGCTGAATCCCAGACACATGGTTTGGGTTCCAGTCCGTCCTTTTTTTTTGTGGTAGCTTGGGCAAGTTTCTTCAACTATAGTTTCAGGCCAACCAAGACTTTGTGCATAGACTTGGCAGACAGAAACATGTATGTGTGTGTGTGTGAGTGTGTATGTGTGTGTTGGAATCTTTTCACGGCAGTATGTGGAGGATGTAAAAGCATTGTCACCATCATCTAAGCAGTGCGAGTCATTTCCAGTCTTCTGGGTAAACATGTCCAGTCAGTGATGGGGGGGGGATATATATTTTTTAGTTGCAAAACAGGTGAGGGTTGGAGACAGGGATCTTGTCTCACCATGTTGCAAGCAGGGAAAAGTGGATGTTAAAATGATGACAACAAAGATGATGATGGTGATGATGATGGGTAGTGGTGGTGGTGGTGGTTGTGGTGGTGGTGAGTGACAATGATGGGACAGCTATGGTGAGGGCAGTGAGTATGAATGGATAATAATGGTGGGGGTAGTGGTAGTGGTGTGGCGGTGGTGGTGGTGGTGGTGATGGTGGTGGTGGTGTGGTGGTGGTGGTGATGTGGCGGCGGTGGTGGTGGTGATGTGGCGGCGGTGGTGGTGTGGCGGTGGTGGTGGTGTGACGGTGGTGGTGGTGTGACGGTGGTGATATGGCAGTGGTGCTGGTGGTGGTGGTGGTGTGGCGGCGGTAGTGGTGTGGCGGTAGTGGTATGGCAGTGGTGCTGGTGGTGGTATGGCGGTGGTGGTGATGGTGGGGATGGAAGTGGAAGTGATGTAGATGTAGTTATTCAAGGCCGTTAACGAGAAATCGTTAAGGAATATATATGTATGTATGTATGTATGTGTGTGTGTGTGTGTGGATGGATGGATGCATGCATAAATGTATGTATGTAAATATGTGTGTGTGTGTGTATATATTTGTGTGCATGTATGCATGTGTGTGCATGTATGCATGTATGTGTATTTGTGTGCATGTGCATGCGTGTGTATGTATGTATGGTGAATCATGTATGTGAATATGTATATGTGAATGAGCATGTGTGTATATGTATAAATATATGTGCTTATATGTATGTATGTGTGTGTTTATATGTGTTCATGTGTATATGTGTGTATATGGCAGCATGCGTTTACATGTAGATGTATTTGTGTGGATATATGCATGATTTTGTGTGTGTGTCTGAGTGTTGTGACACTTTGCTAGTTTGTACTTTGTCAAACTACCACCACTACTACTACCAGTCACCACCACTACCACCACCACCCACCCCACCATCACTATCACTACCTCTACTTTTACCACCGCCACTTTCAGCACCATTACAACCACCACAACCAACACCACCACCACGACAACCACAACCACCACCACATCACTACCATCGTCACCACTACACCACCACCACCACCACATCACTACTATCATCACCACCACACCATACCACCATTACCACCTCCACCTTCACCACAACCACTGTCACCAACACCACCACCGCCACCACTACCGCCAACACTGTTGTCTCCCCCACCCCACCCTGCATCACCGGACTTCCTGACAATATACCTTCTTAATTAATAGTAAACTTACATGAGGAGCAGGAGGGAGATACGAAGAGGAGGAGGTAGAGGCAGAAGAAAGTGGTGATGGTCATGGTGGGCATGGTGGGAGGTGGGGTGAGGGGAGGCCAATACTTGTAACAATGAATGACACTACAAGTAGTCCATGTCCAAACAGACACACAGACAGAGACATAACTGTATTGTTGTTGATGTTGTTGTTGTCCTAGTATTGTCCAGAGGTTATTGTCCGAGTAGCCGGTGGAGAGATTGTTGTTCTTGTTGTTGTTAATTAAAAACAATAGATAATAATATAATGACTAATTACATGTACATACATTATATATACATGTATGTATATGTATATATATATGTGTGTGTGTGTGTACACATATATATGTGTATATATATATGTGTGTGTGTACATATATATATACACACACACGCATACATACACACACACATATATACTTACATATATATATATATATACACACATATACATAAATATACTTATATATATACACACACACATATACATACATATATATGTATGTATATATACATATATGTAAGTATATGTATGTGTGTATATATATACATGCACACACACATATATATACATAAACATATATACTTATATATACACATATACATATGTATATATACACACTCATATACATATATACAATTACACACACACACACACACACACACGGCAGACATGTGGTCTATAATTAATTACTTTATAGTTCACCTCCACCACTTAACTCTTCGTCCCCCCATTAACTCATTGAAAAAGAAAGAAACAAAAAAGAAAAAAACAATAACAAAAGAATATTTAAAAAATAACACATATATACATATATACACATAAGCATATAAACATATGCACATGAACACACACACACACACACTCATAAACACACTCATATGTTCATACAGATGTACATACACGTACAAACTCACTCACATACCTATTGCACAGTTGTCTCTCCACAGACATATAGGCATAAACATACATGCATACACACACACACACACACAATGAGGCCCATACACAGACCACACAGACACACACTTATGTTCATATACATATACAAACAGATGACCATACATACATACAAAGAAATATTCATATTCATATACATACATGCCCAGACACACACATATTTCCACTTATATATAGACAATCATAGATAGATAATCATATATAGACAAATATATATACACATGAGGACGGTCATTCAAAATGTGACCACGTGTGTACCGTTGGCAATTTTCCTCCATCTTCCCTTCTCTGGATCTTTCCTTTTCCTATGTTTCCGACGAAGAGCTCCGCTCGAAACGTAAAACACTCCTTCTTCCCTTCTTTCCTGAGCGTCCAATAATACTATATTTGTTCCACGTCCTCGCGTTGTTGTGTTTTCTCTTTGTGTTTTCATGTTTGGATTAACTATATATATATATTATATATATATAAATAGACAATCATACACACACAAGGATATATATATATTCACATATATACATGTGGGCACACACACATTTAACTACTTATACATATATATGTGCATGTATAATTACCTATTCCTACATATATATGAATAGACAATCATACACACACACAAGGACATTCATATTGACATATAAACACACACACACATTCAGTTACATATAGGAGGTAATTATACAAGCACAGATGGACAATCATATTCTTATACACACATGCACATGTGGACACTCACTTATATACACTTACCTATACAAACATAGTCATATACACACACCACACACACACACACACACACACACACACGAATGCTTAAATACAGTGAAATATGCAGAGACAAATACACACAAGCACACACAACCATAGATATACGTACATCTACATATAAGCACACACACACATACACACACACACACACAGAAGAAAAATACATAAAAGCACCCGTGTGGTACCACATAAGAAACACCTGAGCTGGTGCCACATAAAAAAAAGGACCCAGTATATTCTGTAAAGTGTTTGGCATTAGGAAGGGTAACCAGCTGTAGAGCCCATGCCAAAACGGTCAAATGGAACCCGGTACAACACCCTGGTTTGCAAGTTCTTGTCAAACCGTCCAACCCATACCAGCATGGAAAACAGACGCAAAATGTTGATGATGATGATGATGATGATGATGATACATAAGCTCATGTGCTTACACAGTCAAATACCCACAAACACTCACAACACTGGATAGGCACAGGAGTGGCTGTGTGGTAAGTAGCTTGTTTACCAACCACATGGTTCCAGGTTCAGTCACACTGCGTGGCACCTTGGGCAAGTGTCTTCTGCTATAGCCCCGGGCCAACCAATGCCTTGTGAGTGGATTTGGTAGACAGAAACTGAAAGAAGCCTGTCGTATATATTTATATATATATATGTATATGTTTGTGTGTCTGTGTTTGTCCCCCTAGCATTGCTTGACAACCGATGCTGGTGTGTTTATGTGTCCGTCACTTAGCGGTTCGGCAAAAGAGACCGATAGAATAAGTACTGGGCTTACAAAGAATAAGTCCCGGGGTCGAGTTGCTCGACTAAAGGCGGTGCTGCAGCATGGCCACAGTCAAATGACTGAAACAAGTAAAAGAGTAAGAGTAACCATACACCCACATGCAAGCACACACACACACAGAGTCAAACACACGCAAATATACAGAATAGACAAATGCACGCAAACACATCTGCGAACATCGTGTTAGTGTTGTTATCAACAAGTTTCATCACCAACGTCCATCTCCCAATGAACAAGACTGACATGTACAACTGGAAGTTTGGAATTTGCTTTAGTTTTTTGTTTTTTGTAGGGTTTTTTTGTGTTTCTTACCATTTTTTTTATTGTAGTTTCATCCATCCCCACTTTTAATAATTTCATGTTTCTTTTGATTTTTGCTTGGTTTTATAGAATAAAAAAAAAAGAATTCACAAAAAAAAAGAAAGAAATTAAAAAAAAATCCACCCAGTCACCCACCCGCCTGCCCGACCCCACCCACTCCCAAGATGTTTCAGGAGAACAAACTGCCATTGATTGGAGCAAGCAGCATGTGTGAGGTCCAGAAAGAAGGGTTTTAGCAGACATAATTGTTGTTGTTATACATGAAACCCTTGACAGAGGGTTTTAAGTGTTTGTTCGTTTGCATGTTATTTTGTTTTATTATTATAGACCTCTTCTCGAGGGATTGGAAAGCCATATCAATGGATAATCTAGCCATAGCAAAAAGATGGGAAAAAAAATTAAAAGAAAAAAGAAAAAAAAAGAAAAAGAGTTGTATCAAAAACAGATTCTTCTGACAGTCAGATCCCTTATTTTCAAGGTGGCTTATCTATGATATATATGTGTGTGTGTGTGTGTGTCTGTGTCTGTGTGTGTTTTCATTATTTTATGTATATGTGATATATATATATATATATTATATATATATATATTCATTATACTATGTCCATATATATATGTACATATATACAATTTTATGTTGGTATATATAGAGAGAAAAATGAAAAAATTGAAGAGAAAATATTGTTTCAGAAATTACTTAATTGTTAATGATATTTCAGAGTGGAACCAACGCTGGACCAAAACAAACATTTGTTTAGAGACACCATTAAGTTTTGTTTTTTTTACTTTGTGTATATTACGTTGTTATTGTTATTGTTTTCTTTTTAGCACCAATTTAGCCCTGATCAAGCAGGCATACGATCAAAAGCATTTAAATCATGATGAGATATACTATACAGTACCTGGGAATCATGGGGCCGAAAGTGTCCCAGATTTATAGATTTTTCCAGTCTTCAGAGGACACTCTAAATACATACTTAAAGTATATTAATACACTACGTAAAGAACAAAATTTTTTTTAAGATTCAAATTAATGCACTTTTAAAGCAAGGCCTGCTTAATATTCGTTAATCCACTTAAAATATATCATGGTGCAGTATGTATACAGTATAATGCTTACAGGAAGAAAATTAAATGAAGAAAAGTAAATAAGATAATTTTATTTACCAGATATAAATACTAATGTTACTAGTTAATACACTTCTGAAGTGGAGTATGTTTGACTGTTATCAATCCACTTAAGAAAAGCAAAAATACAAAACTACTTTTAACTCTTTAGCATTTAAATTGGCCATGTCTGACCCAAATATTTTAACTGTTTTATGAACAAACAGGCCAGATCAGGCCTTTCACACCTACCCTTTGATGCCATTCTAAAACTAAACAATTACATCGTTGAAATTTCAAAGCCATGAGATAATGCATGAATAGTACAAAATCATCATTGTCATCATCATCATCATTTACTGTCCATTTTCCTTCCGGCATGGATTGGATGGTTTAACAGGAAATGGCCAGGAGCCACACCAGGCTCCAATCATTTGTTTTGCCATGGTTTCAATGAGTTTTGTCTTGCAATTAGCTTATACTAATACATCTGTTTAGCTTATACTAATACATCAGCGTTATACTAATACATCTGTTTGTTTTGTACACCACCTGTCTTCGTCTTTTGTTTTTTCATAAACTCTCCCTATATATATATATATATATATATGGGGAGAATTCACAAAAAAACAAAAGACGAAGACAGGTGGTGTACAAAAACAAACAGATGTATTAGTTTAATGCTCAGGAAGTGGACATATTTTGTCATTTCTGCAGGACTGACCTGAACAGCGTACCTCGCTGACTGACATTACTGACTGTGTCAGTCCACTATTTATTAGTAGTTGACCAGTGGACTGACACAGTCAGTAATGTCAGTCAGCGAGGTACGCAATTCAGGTCAGTCCCACAGAAACGACGAAATATGTCACCAAAATGCAGGACATGACATATACATATCAGCAACATCACCAACATTTATCCTCTGTACTCCATGTTGACATGGACAGAATGGTTCAACAGCAGCCAAGAAACCAGAAGACTGCATTAGGTTCCAGTGTCTGCTTTAGCATGGTTCCTATGGTTATACATTCTTCTGAGTACCAACCTCTTCATAGAGCATGCTGGGTGTATTTTCAAGGCACCAGCATTGGCTTAATTAGCTTAGTTCCTAAGCTAATTGCAAGACAAAACCCTTTGACCGAGTGGAGGTGCAATATTGAGGGATGTGTGCTATGTCCACTGTATGTACACCATGTGTTTATGCATGGCATACGTGCCATGGGGTAAAATGATTCGACAAAAACAAGTTTTCTTTAAAGCAGTGGGGATGGCCAGCATTCAAGACAGCATGTGGCCATGAACAAGTCTCGTCCAATCCATGCCAGCATGGAAAATGCACAGATGAAAATGACAATGATGAGAACGATAATGATGAGGATCATGATGATGATGAGGAGGAGGAGGAGGAGGATAACAATGATGATGATGATGGCAATGACAAGGAGACTGGTGATAATGGTGATGGTGATGATAATGATAATAATAATGATAATGACAATGGTGATGATGATGCCGATTATGATGATAATGATGATGATGATGACGACAAGGTGGATGATGATGACAATGATGATGATGATGGTGACAATCACAATGATGATGAGGAAGAGGAGGAGAACGATGATGATAATACAATGGTGACAATGATGACAATGATAATGATGATGAAAACAATGACAATGATGGCGAGGAGGAGAAGGAAGAGAATGATGATGATGATGATAAGATGATGCTGATGCTGAAGCTGATGAGAATGAGAATCATCACAATGCTGAGGAAGACGGTGATGAGAATGAGGATGATGATGATTATAATGATGATGAGAATGATGACGATGATGGAGAAGAGGAGGAGGAGGAGAATGATGGAGAGGAGGAGGAGAAGGAAATGATGGAGAGGAGGAGGAGAATGATGGAGAGGAGGAGACTGATGGAGACGAGGAGGAGGAGAATGATGGAGAGGAGGAGGAGGAGAATTATGGAGAGGAGGAGGAGAATGATGGAGAGGAGAAGGAAATGGAGAGGAGGAGGAGAATGATGGAATGGAGGAGGAGAATGATGGAATGGAGGAGGAGAATGATGGAGAGGAGGAGACTGATGGAGACGAGGAGGAGGAGAATGATGGAGAGGAGGAGGAGGAGAATGATGGAATGGAGGAGGAGAATGATGGAAAGGAGGAGAATGATGGAATGGAGGAGGAGAATGATGATGATGAGGATGATAATCAAGACGATGATGAAGATGATGATCAGAATGGTGATGATGATGATGATGATGATGATGATGACAATAGTGATGATGATAACGATGCCCATCCCTTGTAATACCTAATCCATATGTAATACTAAACCGTCCAATTTATTACTTAGTTAATCCGGTTAACACCAGTGTTTGAAGATCCTATTACAACGAGCACCAACCTGACTCGTTTACAACAGTTGCTGATGTTGTCATTGTTCTTCTTGTTGTTGCTTTATTAATTTGTATTCAAAGTTTTGAGAAAAAAAAAACAAAAAACAAAAACGAATTAATGTAATTTCTAAAGAATTTTGAGATTAAAATTTATTTCAATTTAATTTGAGATTTTATTTCAAGATCTAAAAATTTGTTTAGTTCTCGACTTTTTGCTTTGATTTTGCTTTTTGTTTTTTTGTTTTCCGTGCTTTTTTTGTTTTTTCTTTTGTTTTTTTTTTTCCTTAAATTGAGTAAATAATTTTAAAATTTTAAGTTTGTAGCCCAAAAAAGATCAAATTGTGTGTGTGTATACAGACAGACAGATATATATTTTTTACACACACAAAAGTGCTGATTCTAACTATACCAGTGTGTGTGTGTGTGTATGCTGAAATATGCAATGTGTGTCTGTGTGTATTATACACATATTCACACATATATGCATAGGCATATAAACACATAGATATATACACTTATATACATATACAGAAATGCACAGATACATATACATATAGACACATGCACACACTCACACACACACTTATAAGTGTTGATGTATAAATATATATGTATGTATGTATATACATATACATCATTTTGTGTGTGTGTGTGTAATGTTAATAATATGGTTATTTACAGATTTATTGTGTATAGATATAAACAAACACACACACACGCATATGCATGCTACAAGGACGTGTGTGGACACCAATAGGATGGGTGGATGGGATTGTGAAGAAAGAAAGAAAGAAAGAAAGAAAGAAGGAAAGAAAGAAAGAAAGAAAGAAAGAAAGAAAGAAAGAAAGAAAGAAAGAAAGAAAGAAAGAAAGAAAGAAAGAAAGAAAGAAAGAAAGAAATGAATCAATCAATCAATGGAAAAAGGGAAGAGAGAAAGAAAAAGGAACAAAGCAAAGGGAAGAAAGAAAGAACAAAAGGAAGGAAGAAGGAAAGAAATGAATCAATCAATCAATGGAAAAAGGGAAGAGAGAAAGAAAAAGGAACAAAGCAAAGGGAAGAAAGAAAGAACAAAAGGAAGGAAGAAGGAAAGAAATGAATCAATCAATCAATGGAAAAAGGGAAGAGAGAAAGAAAAAGGAACAAAGCAAAGGGAAGAAAGAAAGAACAAAAGGAAGGAAGAAGGAAAGAAATGAATCAATCAATCAATGGAAAAAGGGAAGAGAGAAAGAAAAAGGAACAAAGCAAAGGGAAGAAAGAAAGAACAAAAGGAAGGAAGAAGGAAAGAAATGAATCAATCAATCAATGGAAAAAGGGGAAGAGAGAAAGAAAAAGGAACAAAGCAAAGGAAGAAAAAGAACAAAAGGAAGGAAGAAGGAAAGAAATGAATCATCAATCAATGGAAAAAGGGAAGAGAGAAAGAAAAAGGAACAAAGCAAAGGAAAAAGAAAGAACAAAGAGGAAGAAGTAAAGAAATGAATCAATCAATCATGTGAAAAGGGGAAGAGAGAAAGAAAAAGGAACAGCAACAGGGAAGAAAGAACAAAAGGAAGGAGAAGGAAAGAAATGAATCAATCAATCAATGGAAAAATGGAAGAGAGAAAGAAAAAGGAACAAAGCAAAGGGAAGAAAGAAAGAACAAAAGGAGGAGAAGAAAGAAAGAATCAATCAATCAATGAAAAAGGGAGAGAGAAAGAAAAAGGAACAAAGCAAAGGGAAAAGAAGAACAAAAGAGGAAGAAGAATAAATGAATCAATCAATCATGGAAAAAGGGAAGAGAGAAAGAAAAAGGAACAAAGCAAAGGGAAAAAAGAACAAAAGAAGGAAGAAGAATAAAAATGAGAAGAATAGAGAACATATAGAGAGAGAAAATAACAAAAAGGAAGGAAGGAAGGAAAGATGAAGAACGATAGAAAGAAAAGAATGAGAGGAGAAAGAAATAAAAAGGAAGGAAGGAAAAAGGAAAAGAACAAAGAAACAGAGAGACAGAGAGAAAAGGAAGGAAGGAAGGAAGAATGAAGAAATTGAGAAAGAAAGGAATGAGAGGGAAAGAAACAAAAAGGAAAGAAAAAGGAGAAGAGAGAAACAGAGAGAGAGGGAGAGAAAAGGAAAGATGGAAGAATGAGGAAAGAAAGGAATGAGAGAAGAAAGAAAGGAATGAGAGGAGAAAAACAGAGGAAAGAAAAAGAAGAAAGGAAAGAAGAAAGAAAGGAAAGAAGAGAGAAAGGAAAGACGAGAAGAAAGGAAAGAAGAGAAAGGAAAGACTAGAGAAAGTAAAGAAGAAGAAAGGAAGAAGAGAAAGGAAAGAAGATAGAAAGGAAAGAAGAGAGAAGGAAAGAAGAAAGAAAAGACAGAAAGAAAATACAAAGAAAGAAGAAGAAAGAAAGAAGAAGGACAGAAAGGAAAAGGAGAAGAAAGAAAGAGAAAAGACAGAAGGAAAGAGAGAAAGGAAAGAAGAGAGAAAGGAAAGAAGAAAGAAAGGAAAGAAGAGAGAAAGGAAAGAAGAGAGAAAGGAAAGAAGAGAGAAGGGAAAGAAGAAAGAAAAGACAGAAAGGAAAGAAGAAAGAAAGAAGAAAGAAAGGAAAGAAAGAAAGGACAGAAGAGAGAAAGGAAAGAAAGAAAAGACAGAAAGGAAAGAAGAGAAAAAGGAAAGAAGAGAGAAAGGAAAGAAGAAAGAAAGGAAAGAAGAGAGAAAAGAAAGAAAAAAGAAAAGACAGAAAAGAAAGAAAAAACAGAAAGGAAAGAAGAAAGAAAGATACATGGACACATCCTCCCCCACACACATACAAACAGAGGCACCAACAGAATGGTTAGATGGATGGATAGATTAGAAGAGAAGATGGGACTGGCTGGAAGTAAGACATATTTATAGAAAATGGTTGCACCTCGATTGCTGAGAAAATGTCAGAACCCAAAACGAAAAAAAAAACCACTTCATATTCTTCTCACAAAACAATAGATATGAACGGCAACAGGAACAACAACAACAATAATAATAATGATGATGATGATGATGATGGAGAGCACAAGTTTGGTATTTCCTCAAATAAGCAGATTTAATGTGGTTTCATGCCTGAGTAGTTACGACCACCACCACCACCACCACCACCACCACCACAAGGTGTTCATACATCACAGATGTCAACCCAAGACCGTCGACTGTCTTTTGCAGTTTAAAATCCTGTACGTTTCTGCGTTGAGATTATGAAGTCAACACATAACTTTGGTTAAAGTGTTTTAATATTTATTGCCTGCATATGTGTGGATGGCATGTGTGTGTGTGTGTGTGTGTGTGTATAAATATATATACATGCATGCATATACATACACAAATACGTGTACTTCTTTACAGACACATCTCTTTCTCTTTCTCTCTGTATATATGTACATATATATCCACACACACACACACACACACATACACACACACATATATATATATATATATATATATATATTTAAAAATGATGTATAAATGATAAATTGCTTTTTGAAGCATGCATATATGCATATGTATGCACATATGTATATACGTATGTATGTATGTATATATGTATGTATGTATGTATATACGTATGTATGTATGTATGTATATACGTACGTATGTATGTATGTATGTATGTATGTATGTATGTATGCACCATGGTTTTGTCGTGCCATACAAAGAAGAACCAGTTGCTTAAAATGGGTGAAACTTATGGAAGAGGAGACCCAGAAAGACATGAGACAAAATGGTGAGGTTTGATCCCAAGTTGTCGAGCCTCACTGAGGAGATAACAAAGGATTGAAATGATTGGTGACCTGCTCGGCACAAGAAGACCCATCCATCGCAATAAACATGGGGTCTTAAAAGTCTTATGCTTATTCCCATCCATGGCAGTCCCTACACCCACTTTGCCCACATCAGCCTTATCCCCCCACCGCCTAAACGCATCTCATCTTCCTAACTACCATCTCACCATCACTCTCCTAACAATGGGACCACTCAGCTACTGATACCATTTGAGGGGGGGTCCCCACCACGCCCCGCCCACCCCCACACACGCCTTTGGCACTATTACATTATTCTCATTATCATCCCGGTCCCTACTGCTTTTGTCCTCTTTCTGTGCCTTTCAATAATCTCCACCACCACCACCCCCGCTCCACCTGCCCTTTCAGTTAAATCTTAGGTCTGCCATACCTGATGTTTAACACCTCTCCAATCAGCTACCATTCTTGATCCCCTTTCTCATATCTACCATCGACACCCCTCCATCTTTGTCACCCCACTCACTACAGCCACCCTTATGTACCTCTAACTCCCATCACTTCCACAGTTCTTCACCTTCCCATTCCTTATACTGGTACACCCTTCATATCATCTCCCTATTCTCTCATCTATCCACAGATGTACAACACAGCTGCTTACTGCTCCTCCTGTGCCACTGCTCAGCGCTCACTACATCCACCTCTTGCTCAATTGCTCCCTGTCTGTCATTCTCTTCTCACAGTCTTTTAGAATTACCCACCCTTTCTTATTTCTTTACTGCCCACAAGGGGCTAAACACAGAGGGGACAAACAAGGACAGACAAAGGGATTAAGCCAATTACATCGACCCCAAAAGGATGAAAGGCAAAGTTGACCTCGGCGGAATTTGAACTCAGAACGTAACGGCAGACGAAATACTGCTAAGCTTTTCGCCCGGCATGCTAACGTTTCTGTCAGCTCATCGCCTTATCTTTCTTTCTTTCTCTCATGATCCAAAGTCCATATTCTCTCTTAAACTCAGCTTCTCATACCTTCGTTTGTGACCTCACCACCATCATATCTATCACCCACTCCATCAAAATTTTAACACCAACATGATAAATAGGTATGTTTGCTTGCAACAATACGGAGAAAAGAGGAAAATGATGGAAGATTTTCTGAATGGTTTGGCACTTTTGAAAACCATCTCAAATGCATATAATGTTAAAATTGTAGTGAAATATATAAGTGTGGAAGATAGAGTAGTTACTAGATACCCCATTAAATAGAAAAATTTGTTGAATATGGTGGTTGTGTCAATGAAACAATTATAAATGTTAACAAAATGAGAATGTCAATGAAATGTTATCAATGCTAATGACTTAAAAGTTATGAGAATATTCCTTTGAGTATTTGTGATCTACAGGAAATCACACTGTTGTAACCATTACTTCACTCTGATGAAGAGACAATGAGTGTCTTGCAACATTAAGGAACTCATGGATTTAGGAATTCTATTGCTTCTAACTAAACTTAAAGGATTAAGAGAAAATAAGAAAAATCCTGGATTGAAAAAGACTGAATGTCAGATATAGTTTGTCTCTTTGGTATAATATCCTTAAAAGAAAAGCTTCCAAAGAGCCAGAAACATGTCAGGGAATCCAACAGGGGCACCACTGGACAGATATGGTGCTTTGACTCCTTTTCACCATAAGAAAGAATTGTTACGCAATGGTAACTGGAATGAATTGCCTTCAGAAGTTGGAGTATGTCACAAACAGCATATTTTAACCAATCTAAACATCATACACACATACACACGCGCATGCATGCATGCATGCACACACACATACATATATATTTGGTTAATGAGAGAGATGGAAGGTACAAGAATGTTTATTGATCAATACAAATGTTTCAACCTATATATATATCAATTAAGAAATGGAGTCAAACAGAGGTGTGGTTCAAACCATTACACAGTAATCACATTTGGTTAAAATGACTTACTAATGAGTTTTGCTTCCCTTTTTTCCCTGACGAGATGATTACATTGTCTTACATCATTTTTATTCCCTCCGGAATAATCTCAGTGCTTTCTTCGAAACATATGTTGGAAGTAAAAATCGTTTGAATATCACCTGTGTTTGACTCCATTTCTTAATTTATCTACGTTATACAAAAACATTTCACTTAACCCTGGAATTTCCACCTTCATAAGTAGGCTGTAATATCCTTGGCACTTATGTGAATTTTTGTTACCCTGGTAACTATTTATTTTTTTTTTCCGTGTTATTTGTACACATTGAAAGAATACACATACATTTATATATATATATATATATTGATAAAAATGGTAAGACAATTAAAGAATGGAAGAGACCTCGATATTATATATATACATATATATATATATATATATATATTATATATATATATATATATATATATATATATATATACATACATGCTTGTAAATTATACGCGAGTGTATAAATGCGAAAATGGAGTTATCATTTTCAAACACATTTAAGAATAGCAATGGAATATTTACTGATGGCGGAATTCAACACAGAAGGTAGATTAAATTTCATTGCAAAATTAAAGTTGGTTGGGATTACAAATTTTGTCTACCATCAGGTAAAATTTTAGTCAATGCTTTGTATGTATATAAATATATCGAAAGCAAAAGTGAAATGATGATATTTATAGAAATAAATTCAACAAGGAAACCCAAACCCAAAACTGTATTCTTTAAACAAAACCCCTAACCATATTTGATCTGCCGTAATTTGCAAATACTTCCTTGTTGCTCTTACCCATCAAAAATGCTGTAAACAAGTAATTGGTCCACTGAAAACCTGTAACCAAGTACATTTTGGTAAACCAATTGTAATATAAAATAACCCCAAGTTCAATTTTTTTATCTCCTTAAAACAATAAAGACTTTTTTTTTTAATGTGTATGTGTTTTTCACCTCACTGAGGAACAGATATATTCACTCAAAATTTCATGACCCTTAACTGCAGGAGAGTTTTATATACCAGAGGTAATAATGAGTGGAAATCAAACCAGAGAGTGTGTTAGATAATAAGTCATTAAGACAATATGACTCTTCACATACACAACATGAAATTTCATTTCCCACTTGACGAGTTAAAAATCAATAAAGATAATAATAATTTGACTTACCGATGCCACAGTTAGCTCCGGTGACAATGGCATATTTCCCAGTGAAATCTAACCCCTGCAACACTTGCATACCATTTGAGTTACCATCAAAGCGCTGACGGAAATCATTTGGTGTATCAACCACTTCTTCAGCAAATGCTAGCCTGGGGTCTGTAAAAGTAGTTTTCTCATTGATGTGACTGAAAGAGATAAGACGTGAATGAGTTTCCAGATTCATTTCAATAGTAAAAATATAGAAAACAATGAATTTTAGGGAATTGTTCTGGAAATTTTAGGGGTACGTTCCACAAAATACTCTGTTCTACAAAATCATTTGGCTGGGGTAGATTCTGCATTCCACAAATCAGTGTTAAGAGTACATTCCAAAAAACATAATATTAGGGGTATGCTCTACAGAAACACAGTTAGAAGTAGGTTTCACAAGGCACTGTGATAAAGGTACACTTCACAAAACATAGAGTTAGGGGTATATTCCATAAAATACCATGGCACAGGTACCTCCTACAAACCCATTATGGGTACATTCAACAAAATATGTTTGGGATATTTAGGGGTAGATTTTGCAAAACCCTAAAGGGTATGTTTCACTAAATACTTGGGAGAGGTATATTCTACAGAGCACTGTGTTAGGGGAACATTCTACCGAAATACTATGATATAAGTATGTACTACAAAATAATGTTAAAGGGGTAGGTTCCACAAAACATTTTGTTAGGGGTACATTATAGGAAAATATTAAGTAATGAGTTCATTCTACAAAACTGAGTGAGTGGTATGTTTTACAACATACAAATATGTTGTACAAAAATACACATATAGGTACAGGAGTGGCTGCCTGGTAAGTAGCTTGCTTACCAGCCACCTGGTTCTGGGTTCAGTCCCACTGGGTGGCACCTTGGGCAAGTGTCTTCTACTATAGCCTTGGGCCAACCAAAGCCTTTTGAGTGGATTTGGTAGAAGGAAACTGAAAGAAGCCCATTGTATATATATATATATATATATATATATATATATATATATATATCAATGTGTGTGTGTGTGTGTGTGTGCATGCTTATGTCTGTGTTTGTCCCCCACCATCACTTGACAACTGATGCTGGTGTGTTTATGTCCCTGTAACTTAGCAGTTTGGCAAAAGAGACCGGTAGAATAAGTACTAGGCTTACAAAGAATAAGTCCTGTGGATGATTTGTTTGACTAAAGGCGGTGCTCCAGCATGGCTGCAGTCAAATCTGATTTGGTATGGTTTCTACAGCTGGATGCCCTTCCTAACACACTCTGAGAGTGTAATGGGTGTTTTTTACATTCTATAAAATTATTGATTTCAATTCTGGCACAAGGCCAGCAATTTTGGAAGAGGGGATTAAGTCAATTACATTGACCCCAGTGTTTCACTGGTACTTATTTTATCAACCCCAAAAGGATGAAAAGCAAAGTCAACCTCCATGGAATTTGAACTTAGGATGCTGGTGGCATGCAATAAGCACCATTCATGCGTGGGTCGTTGCTAGTTCTGCCCAACTGGCTCCCCATGCCGGTGGCACGTAAAAAGCACCATCCAAACATGGTAGATGCCATCCCCCCCATCACCCCCACCCCGTCCCCGAAAGGTTCCTGTGCCGGTAGCACATAAAAAGCACCATCTGAACATGGCTGATGCCAGTGCCGCCTGACTGGCTCTCGTGCCGGCGGCATGTAAAAACCACCCACCACACTCTCACAATGGTTGGCATTAGGAAGGGCACCCAGCTGTAGAAACTTTGCCAGATCAGATTGGAGCTTGGTGCAGCCTCCTGGCTTGCCAGACCCCAGTCGAACCGTTCAACCTATGCCAGCATGGAAAACAAACGTTAAACGATGATGATGATGATGATGATGATGATATAGCAGCATAGGCCCAAGAACAGGGGTCACAGGGGATGTCAGCACACCTCCCAAAATATTTCGGTGATGCAAAATCAAAATTTGAAGCTCTACTTACTTTTCTCAGATTTAGAAAACAGTGCATAAAAGGTGATCTGTAGCTCAAAGTTAGGTTTCTACTCAAAGAACAGAAAACAAAAATACATTTTTAAAAAAAGTCCTTGTTTGTAAAAATATTTTGGACCTGGGTTTGGATCCTCAAAACAACTTTCGTTCCTGAACCAGTGTATGGCACACTTCTTTATGTTTAAATCTACGAAATCTATTCTCAAGGCTTTGCCAGACTGGAGCTAAAGCAGCATACACTATCCCAAAGTGGCAAACAGAAGGATTGAACTCAAAACCACATGGTTAGGAGACAAAATTTTAAACCGCACAGCCTCACCTACACCTCTGACTAAGCTAACTTTTAGTAAAATTATACTAAAAGCAATTCTTTATTTCCTCGAGTCATTTTGTATTTCATATTATAATCTTTTTATATTCTTAAAAATAAACATTGATTGCAATTTATTTGGTTGTTTTAAAGTTAATTATGGATAATAGAGAAGATTTAATGAGAAAGAGAGACACGGGGTGAATAATTTCTTGTTTTCTTAATAGAATTTCAATGAAATCCTGTTGCTGTCTTTGAGTTGGTGAGTTTCAATTGTTGAATTGAATTTAATAAAGTTACTTTGCTAATCAAAGAAAAGGAAATTTAATCACGGTTCCTTAACTTTTAATGCGTATTACATGAGAAGTTATGAGGAAAAGAGGAAAATGAGAATATGTGAGACGTTATAGGTAACACAAGTACAATGAGATATCTGTATTTGAGTGTGAAATCAAAGCAAAGTTACTAATTAGATACACTCAGAGTTTAACTGTTTCTCAGGAGAATTCATCATAAAATAATAATTATAAACAGGTGGGTGGGTGGTGGAGAGGAGCTTGCTTCCCAATCACATGGTTTTTCAGTTCAGTTCTACTGTGTGGCACCTTGGGCAAGTATTTTCTACTATAGCTTAGGGCCAACAAAAGACTTGTGGATGGATTTGGTAGACAGAAATTCAAGGAAGCTCATTGGACACACACACACACACATATATATATATATATATGCATGTATGTATGTATGTATGTATATGTATATATGTGTGTGTGTATATATATATATATATACATACATATATCATTATCATCATCGTTTAACATCCATTTTCCATGCTGGCATGGGTTGGACGGTTTGACTGGGGACTCACAAGCCAGGAGGCTGCACCAGGTTCCAATCTGATCTGGCAGTGTTTCTACAGCTGGATGTCCTTCCTAATGCCAACCACTCTGAAAGTGTAGCGGGTGCTTTTTATGTGCCACCAGCATTGGAGCCAATCAGGCGGGACTGGCATCGGCCCTGTTTGGATTATTCATTTTACGTACTTCTGGCACAATAGCCAGTCAGGGCAGGGAGGCTGGCATCGATCATGTTCAGATGGTGCTTTTTACATGCCGCCAGCATGGGGAGCCAGTCAGGTGGCACTGGCATCGGCCACAACTACAATTCCATTTGATTGTGATTTTATTTGATTTTGACTTTACTTGACTCAATGGGTTTCCTCAAGCATGGAAAGTCACCCGACGATTCAAAGGTACTTTTATAATGGGATGGTTATGTGACACTGGTGTAGGCTATGGCTGTGATCTCACTTTACCTGCCAGGTCTTCTCAATCACAGCATATCTCCAGAGGTCTCGGCCTTTTGTCATTGCCTCTGTGAGGCCCAACATTGGAAGATCATGCTTCACCACCTCACCCATGTCTTCCTGGGTCTCCCTCAACCACGGGTTCCTTCCACAGTTAGGGTAGGACATTTCTTCACAAAGCTCTATTCATCTATACGCAGCACATGACCATACCAGTGCAGTTGTCCCTCTTGTACACCACATCTGATGCTTCTTATGTCCAACATTACTGCCAGGGCCACACTAAAATTACACATGCAGCAGGTCATACTAACTTCATTGTTTTCAAGGCTACGCATGTCTTCAGCAGTCATGGCCCATTTTTCACTGCCATGTAGCACGGCAGTTCACCTACATGCATCATGCAATTTACCTTTCACTCTGAGCGAGAGGCCCTTTGTCACCAGCAGTGGTAAGAGCTTTCTGAACTTTGCCCAGGCTATTCTTATTCTAGTGGCAATGCTTTCTGAGCATCCACCCCCACTACAGACTTGGTCACCTAGGTAGCGGAAGCTATCAACTATTTCTAGTTTCTCCCCCTGGCATGCGATGGAATCAGTTTTCTGAGCATCTGAGGTGTTTATTGCCCCTATACATCTGCTGCACACAAAAGCTATCTTCCCGGTTAACTTTCCTTTGATGTTGCTGCACCTCTTATGCATCCATTGCTTACACTGGGTGCATCTTATGGAGAATATATATATATATAATATATATATGTATATACCAGAGTAAGCACATAAATGTGAAACAAGGTGGAAAAAGTAGTACTCAAATAGCAGAGATAGAGTAATATGCTTTATTAATAAAGTATATATACATATAATATATATACACACACACACACATATATATATATACATATATATACATATATATACATACATATATATACATACATATATATATACATATATATATATACATATATATATATACATATATATATACATATATATACATACATATATATATACATATATATATACATACATATATATATATACATACATATATATACATACATATATACATACATATATATATACATAATAATATGTGACCAAGTATGTATCGTTGGTGATTTTTCTTCCACCATCTTCCCTTCCTTGGATCTTTCCTTTTCCTATATTTCTGACGAAGAGCTCCTTTGAAACCTTAAATCCTTCTTCTTTCTTTCCTTTCTGGAACATCCAATAACACTATACTTGTTCCACGTCCTCACGTTGTTGTGTTTTCTCTTTATGTTTTCATGTTTGGATTAACTTTATATATACATATATATGCATATATATGTATATGTATATATGCATATATATGCATACATACATATATATGCATACATACATATATATGCATACATACATATATATACATATATATATATATACATATATATATATATATATATATATATACATGTTATCAGCTGCAACATAATAACAATGATGATGATGATGACAATGATAATAATGGTGATGATAATAATGAAGATGATGATGATGATGATGATGATGATATTGATGGTGATAATAGTGAATACAACACTATTGATAACAATGATGATGATGATGATGATGATGATAATGGCAACGATGATGATGGTGATGATGATTTTTCTCACTATGGAGTGCACAAGACCATTTTTTGTTTTTTCGGTTAAGACAGATCTCAGCAAAAGAGTGTTACCTCTTCACCTTCATTATTTTTAATTGTTCTTGTTTTTTTTTTCCACATTTGTCTACAATTTAAAATTTTAAATTAATAAATCTGACACATTTTCCATAAATTAAATTACGTAAAGGAGAAAACTAAAATCAAATAAATTTTAAAAGAAAAAACAAACTTGATAATTGTTTAAATTTTAATTAAATTACAACGAAAATAATAATTAAAAACACAAATGTAAATCAATGAAATATTTATTTTTATTTCTAAATTTTAATTTTCAGATGTAAATTCTTATTTGATATTTCATACATTTAAAGTTGGAGTTTATGAAAAATTATTTAGTTTCATTATTTTAAAATTTCAAAGCTAAATAATGATTCAAAGCTACAGAGATTAGCTTCCGTTTGGTTCCTTGGTTCCACTCCCTCTATCGGCCAAGAGATCCTT
Source organism: Octopus sinensis (assembly GCF_006345805.1). Classification (NCBI taxonomy): domain Eukaryota; kingdom Metazoa; phylum Mollusca; class Cephalopoda; order Octopoda; family Octopodidae; genus Octopus; species Octopus sinensis. Next base: position 50,721,656 of record NC_043013.1, on the reverse strand, counting down.
GTCTTCTGAGCTCATGTGTGCTGGGGCCACATATAGGGCACCCAGTACACTCTGTAAAGCAGTCGGTGTTAGGAAGGGCATCCAGCCATAGAAACCTTGACAAAACAAACAAGCTGTTTGTCTAAAAGGCTGCACAGTAAGATTGAACCTGGAATCCCATAGTTGTGAAATAAGCTTCTGAATCACATGAACATACTTGTGGTCATAGATCTTGAGAAACAGGATAAATCCAATTGGTTTGCATGGATTGGATTGAACCAATATTCTTTGGGACTGAAGCCGGTTACTCTAATCCATGTCACTTCCTCTTGTAGGTATGGAGAAAGAAGAAGCAAGGACAGAAGAGGAGGAAAAGAGGGAATAGCAGAGAGAGAGGGGGGGAGGGAATGGATAGCAGAGGGAGATAGGAAAGCAGAGAGAGAGAGAGAGAGAGAGGATATGAGACAGAGAGAGAGAAGGAGAGAGAGAGGTAACAGAGAAAGAGAGAGAGAGTAAGGATAGCAGAGAGAGGGAGAGAGAGAGAGGGAATGAATTAGCAGAGGGAGATAGGAAAGCAGAGAGAGAGAGGATAGCAGAGAGAGACAGACAGACAGAGGCTAGCAGAGAGAGAGAGGCTAGAAGAGAGAGAGAGAGGATAGCAGACAGTGCAAGAGAAGGAGAGAGAGAGGATAACAGAGAAAGAGAGAGAGTAAGGATAGCAGAGAGAGAGAGGATAACAGAGAAAGAGAGAGAGTAAGGATAGCAGAGAGAGAGAGAGAGGCTAGCAGAGAGAGAGAGAGAGAGGCTAGCAGAGAGAGAGAGAGAGAGGGAATGGATAGCAGAGGAAGGTAGGAAAGCAGAGAAAGAGAGAGGGGATAGTAGAGTGAGAGAGAGGAAGAGAGAGCAGGGGAGAGAGAGAGAGCTGGAGAGAGAGAGGGGATAGTAGAGTGAGAGAGCAGGGGAGAGAGAGAGACTGCTATGAAAACATATTTATGAATGTATTTCCACTTAAGGCAACTTACTCGACATAATATACGGTGCCGTCCTCTGAAATCTTCATTTCCCATCCGTGCGGCAAATCTAGAATGCAAGACAATTACAAAGTTGATCAATGTCTAAGTTACAACAAAATAATCGAAAACAATTTCGAATACGAAGTGCAGGCAAAAACAAATACAACAACAAACATAAAAGAACAATTAAAAAAAAAACAAATAGAAGTAAAAAAAAAAAATATACATTGTATTGATTTTTTGCTAGGCTTGCATAATTAGTAGACAAGTTTCCAGTGCATTTATTCCTTGGAATAATTTAATTGAATAGTAGTTCAAATGAGCTTCCCAAAATATTGATAATTATATTTGCTGATAATGAAAAGTTAATGATACTGTGATAGGATAAATGGTAATGATGAGAGACAAGTTTGAAACGCTGGGCCACATGTACTAAACTATCTCAGCTACCGATGTACGCAGCAACTAGTAATTGTTGTAAACAAAACAGAGGCTGCAGTGGCAACAACAACAACGACAACAACAGCTGCATCAACAATTGCAGAATGGTTCTACAGAGGTGATGGTCTGCAAAAGATGGGTGCAGCAAGCAATAGTGTAATGAGTGAAGTGCAGTGAAGAAATTTAAGGCTTTGTTGACAATGAAAATATTTTTTATCTCAACAGAAAGGATTGGCTGAGCAATGGCTGTTTTAGGCACAAAATTAAATCTATCAATGAACAATATCGATTGGTTTGTTTTCTTCTACTAAAACCAGAAGGTTGTACAGTAAAGGGAAGCTTTTCTCATTAAAGGGACTGAAATAATACCTCAATCACTGGATAGGACACGGACTTGTTATTGCAAATTTGGCCCACTGATCAACCCTCAACACTACTCCATTTCTACAGTTGTCACCTACTCTCCCCTCTTTGTCATCCCTCGATATTTATTCTTCAGTATATTCACCCCCTTGCCCATTCCCCATCTCCAAGCATTTCCCCTTTTCTCACATATCTTGTGCAATCTCTACCCTAACCCAAACTTCCATACAGCCTTTATTTACACAGTGAAGTTAAGGGATACAGACATGGAAGCAATGGATAGATGCAGTAATAGTTCTTGTGATGAAGGGTATAAGGGTACTACTACTTGCACCGACATTCACCTAGGATGCGTTGAGCTGGCTCTGACCAATGATCTTACCATGTCCTTCACAAATGCTGACCACATCCAATGGTTAACCACAGTCTAGGCTTTAATGGATACCCACTCATGGTTCCACTACCAAAGACCATAGACATGGGGGCCTGATTGTGCTTCCATGTATGCCTTTACAAATGCCAGCCATGCATTTAGTTGTCCTCCAGTTTGTTTGTGCCAGCCTGGGTGAGGAGCCAGGTTGACTGTTTTGTGAGTGAATTCCTCTGGAGGCTGACAGAGAGCCTGGCCAAGCCAACCTTAGACATCTTGTCAGTAGAGCTTGTTGCAGAGAGTTGATGCAGCAGTGTTGTCATATTTCAGGGTTCAAAATGAGGCCCAACAGAAACCGCAAACATGAATTGTAGGCTTCTGACACTGTATAGATGTGAAAGCAGAGATGATGGAGACGATGGTGGATGGATGCGGTGAGGCTGTGGGAATTGACAGAGATAAGAATGATGGAGATAAGATGGTAGAGGCAATGATAAAGAAGAAGGTACGTAATAGGGGTGAGAGTGGGTAGGGATGTGAAGATAAGACTGATGGTAGACAAAGGTAGTGGAGGTGAGAGTGGAAGATATGAAGTGGGGTAGATGTAGTGGAGGTAGCAATGATGGAAATAAGGTTGTGGTCGAGACAGCTATGATGGGCACGGCGTAGGTAGTTGTGGTGACCGGAAGAGTAATGGGGACAATGTTGGCAGTGGTGGAGATAAATCTGGTAGAGGTAACTTCGAGGGAGACAGTGGTGAGTAGATGCAGTGGAGGTTAGCTTGATATTGAGGGTGGTGAGTAGATGGGGTGGGGATCACCAGGATGGAAAAGGTTGTGGGTAGAAATGGTAGAGGTGGAAGGGATGGATATGATGGCGGGTAGAAGTTGAGGCAGGATGGATGCTGGAGAGCAATAAATAATAAAATAAATGCACCCTTTTAAAGCCTAGCCAGGCTCATGAGCCCGGTCTCCCGGTTTCTATGGTGTATGTGTTCCCCAGCTGGACGGGACGCCAGTAAGACTGCAGCAATGTGAAATGAAGTGTTTTGCTTAAGAACACAATGCATTGCCCGGTCCAGGAATCGAAACCACAATCTTACGATCATGATGCTGACACCCTAACCAATAAGCCACGTGCCTCCATGCTGGAGAGTGATGCCAGTGGGTAAATATTGATCTGGTGGAGGTTACCATTATAGACATGACAGAGGTTGCTATGAAGGAAATGGCAGTGAACAAATATGGCAAAAGTAGCAGTAATGGAGGAGGTGGTGGGCAGTATGAGTATAAGCACAAACAAGGCTGGGTGGGTAAGAAGCTTGCTTCCAAACTGCAAGATACCAAGTTCAGTCCTATAATTATATACATATATACAAACAGGGATTATAATTGTCTGAAAACAACATTCAAGAATTTCATATACTGAATTCAGTTTTTACCAATTATATATATATATATATATATATTCTTTTATTTGTTTCAGTCATTTGACTGCGGCCATGCTGGAGCACCACATTTAGTTCACCAAATCAACCACCAAATCTTTGAAAGCCTAGCCTAGTACTTATTCTATCAGTCTCTTTTGCCGAACTGCTAAGTTACAGAAACGTAGACATACCAACATTGATTGTCAAACGATGGTGGGGAGGCAACACAGACACACCACACACACACACACACACACATATATATATATACATAATGAGCTTCTTTCAGTTTCCGTCAACCAAATCCACCCACAAGGCTTTGGTCGGCCTGAGGCTATAGTAGAAGACACATACCCAAGATGCCATGCAGTGGGACTGAACCCGGAACTATGTAGTTGATAAGCAAGCTACTTACCACACAGCCACACCTGCACCTATATATATATATCTCTCTATATATAAACGGCAGTTTGTCTGTGTGTGTTTCTGTGTGTCTGTTTGGTTGTACCCTCACCCTGACCATGGCTTTCAACCGATTCTGATGAAACTTGACACACACATAGCCCAATGTCATAATTCAAAACTAACACAGCGAAAATTTTGAAAAGTTCCCCCAGTTCTGAAACAAATCGATAAATTCGACATGGGGTCGAGAATCAGAAACACAAACCACAGACTGTCTAGGGGACGCAACTCGACCTTTTTAACTAAAAAAAAATTTACCATCATTTTTTTTTTCCATTTTTTGGCTATAACTCTCTAAAAATGCTTTATAGTTATTTCCCTTACAAACCCGAGCAACGCCGGGCGATACTGCTAGTATATATATATATATATATATATATATATATATATATATATATATATATATATGTATATTAATTTATTATATAGAAGGAGCTTCTACAGGACTAGAACTGTTTCATTCAAGAGAAATCTTCAGGAAGCTCCTGAAGATTTCCTGAAGATTTCTCTTGAATGAAACAGTTCTAGTCCTGTAGAAGCTCCTTCTATATAATAAATTAATTTTACTCTACTATGTATTGAGTACCTTATTTACTGTGGTTAACCCCGAATCAACCGGGACCTACATATACATATATATATGTATATATATATGTATATATATATATATGTATATATATATATATATATATATATATATATCTCTCTATATAAACGGCAGTTTGTCTGTGTGTGTTTCTGTGTGTCTGTTTGGTTGTACCCTCACCCTGACCATGGCTTTCAACCGATTCTGATGAAACTTGACACACACATAGCCCAATGTCATAATTCAAAACTAACACAGCGAAAATTTTGAAAAGTTCCCCCAGTTCTGAAACAAATCGATAAATTCGACATGGGGTCGAGAATCAGAAACACAAACCACAGACTGTCTAGGGGACGCAACTCGACCTTTTTAACTAAAAAAAAATTTACCATCATTTTTTTTTTCCATTTTTTGGCTATAACTCTCTAAAAATGCTTTATAGTTATTTCCCTTACAAACCCGAGCAACGCCGGGCGATACTGCTAGTATATATATATATATATATATATATATATATATATATATATATATATGTATATTAATTTATTATATAGAAGGAGCTTCTACAGGACTAGAACTGTTTCATTTAAGAGAAATCTTCAGGAAGCTCCTGAAGATTTCCTGAAGATTTCTCTTGAATGAAACAGTTCTAGTCCTGTAGAAGCTCCTTCTATATAATAAATTAATTTTACTCTACTATGTATTGAGTACCTTATTTACTGTGGTTAACCCCGAATCAACCCGGGACCTACATATACATATATATATGTATATATATATATGTATATATATATATATGTATATATATATATATAATATATATATATATATACATACATATATACAAAAAAACTATGGGCTTTCAGTTTCTGCCTACAAAATCCACTCACAAGGCTTTGGTCGGCCCGAGAGTGCAGTAGAAGACACTTGCTCAAGATGCTGTGTAATGGGACTGAACCTAAAACCATGGGGTTGGGAAGCAAGCTTCTTACCGCACAGCCACGCCTGTGTATATATATACATATATATAGTGGAGCTAACAGGGGATGTTTTAGTAGAAACAGCAGAAGCACCTGTTAACCTTCAAGTATGAGTTTTATTTTGAAACACACTAAACGGGTTGAAACACTGGAGCTCATTAGATGAGATGATAGATAGCTGGTATTTAACATCTTCAAATACACAGTATGTTCCTTTTGTGCACCACCCACAACGTGGAGTACAAGTACTAAGGAGAGAAAAACACAATGAAATGTACAGATGCCCCACCCGGATGTCTATTACAATAATAATAATAATAATAATAATAATAATCATTTTACTTCATAAGGAGACACTTACAAAGTGAGAATTAGTGGAGCAACAGGCGTTGTTTATATGTTTTTACCAACGAGGGTGAACCATTAACCAGCCAATCAGAGCTGTTTGATCTCAATTGTGGTGGCTTCTGACTCAAAAAAGGTCTTCAAATATACAGAATTTTGGAATTACAAAAGCATTTGACAATTCCTCTCGCAGGCAAGTCCTTAAAGAATTTTGGGTGTCAGCCAAACAGCTGATGTCTCCTTATTTTTTTTTGTCTTCCCAAATGCCCGGTAGTAAACAACATAGACGATTAGTTCTGACACTTGTTTACATGTACACACACACTGATGTGTGCGTGTGTGTCTGTGTGATGTATAATATCTGAATAGTTATAACATCATATAAAATATATACACATATAAATATATATACACAAACACACACACACATATATATATACATACACATATATACATATATATATATATATATATATATATATATATATATACAATTACATATGCACACACACACATATATATATATATACACATATATACATACATATATATATATATATAATTACATATGCACACACACACATACATATATATATGATATATATATATATATATTTAAGTACATACACACATACACATATATGTATATGCACATACATTTTTATACATATATACACATACATTTATATATTTCCAGTACACATATACATTTATATATACACACACACATTCATACATACACACACATTCACACACATATAAACATACACGTGCATGTCAATATTGTGCTGATGGAAATGGTGGTAGATAGACGTGGCTCAGGTTGTAGTGATGGAATGGCAGAGGCATAATGTGGTGGAGGCAACAGTGATGGCGATGGTGGTGGGTAGATATGGTGGATATAACAATCTGTGTTCATATTCAAAGCCCTCATCATCCTCATAAAACATGTCAGAATGCGGAGAGGCATATCATTCAATTTTAGGTTCTGAGTTCAAATTCTCCTGAGGTATGCATTTTTTTTTTCATCCTTTCGAGGTCACTAAACTAGATACCAATCAAGCACTATGGTCAATGTACTCAACTAGCCCCCACCACCTCCACCACTACCACTTCAAAATCTTAGGCCTTGCACCAATAGGAGAAAGGCGTCTTATTGACCAGCGTGGACTGTTACAGAACCAGTTGTTCTGAAGCAGGGTTCTTTACCTTCTTGGAAACTTTTCTCTGGTAATCCACAAAAGAAGAGATACTGTACACTCAGTATTGACCAGTACTGTACACTCAGTACTGACCAGTACACCAGTACTGACCACTTTCACTATTCACATTGGTCATCACTAAGGTCTCAACACAGTCAAGGTGAACATCTTCATTAAATTTCATGATAACACCTGCTTAAGAGAACCTCGTTAACTCGTGAAAAGTATACGTTTCACAAAGTTTTTCCAAGACAATATGGCTTGCTTTGTAGTTTTGTGATTTGAATGAGTGGTCAGTTGTCTGTTTGGTCTTCTCATAGAAAGTCCATTGAAAATAAATCAGATGTAAGTTGCTCTCAGTTATGAAAGTCTATATAATAGTGCAATTACCATATCTGGAGGTATATAAGACACAGTTTTCCCCCAAAAAATGTCCCCAAAATAATCCTCCTGGGTCTTATATGCAAAATTGGTCCAACAGGATGTTCGAACTCAAATTGTCAGCATAAATGAGTTACGAAAACGCAAATCCTCATCGGAGAAAAAAAACGTATTTTAAAAACTCAAAAAATATCAGATTGTGGCTGGGAGGTAACAGTTTACACAAAGTAGCCACCCTCAGATTCTGCCATGGCCTCAAGACAAAATATGGATCTTGGTGCATGTGTTATTCGTGCATGTATTCCTCCATGACCTTGGCAACCAGCTCAGCTTTGGTGTTGCAGGCAGAGCAGTTGGTATCTTTCTCAATCATGCCCCCATACACAGTAATCCATGTAATTAAGGGGAATCAAGAGGCCAGAAACTGGAGCCACTGATGTCATAGAAATTCTTTGACAACCACTTCTGACACTTTCTAGAGGAATGGCAAGGAGTCAAATCCTGCTACCACACATATATGGCTTTCCAGCAGCGACCCTCTCCAGCTAGGGACTGACCACAATCTCCAGCGGCTTCACATATCCATCTGAATTGGGCCTAAGACCCTGATCAAAAGTGTGGAGATCAATTCAGACATACAGACACAACCCGACCCCCTGTTTTGTGTCTTCCTGCTGGTCACAGCTTTGTAGTCTCCGTTGCAGCTGCACATGTCAGAGCATTGAACTGCAGTCATGATGTCAGCAGTTTGATACCTGGTCTGAATCATCAAGATACAAGTAATTCATTTTTAATATTAACATGGCCTCCAGTCCTCCAGGACATCTAACTTTTTTTCGAATTACAACTCTTTTTACTCTTTTACCTGTTTCAGTCATTTGACTGCGGCCATGCTGGAGCAGTGCCTTTTAGTCGAGCAAATCGACCCCATGACTTATTCTTTGTAAGCCTAGTACTTATTCTATCGGTCTCTTTTGCCGAACCGCTAAGTTACGGGGACATAAATACACCAGCATCGATTGTCAAGCGATGGGGGGGGGGAACAAACATATACACACAGATATACACACACATACATATATATATATATCTATATATATATATATACATATATACGATGGGCTTATTTCAGTTTCCATCTACCAAATCCATTCACAAGGCTTTGATCGGCCCAAGGCTATACTAGAAGGCACTTGTCCAAGGTGCCACGTAGGAGGATTGAACCCGGAACCATGTGGTTGGTAAGCAAGCTACTTACCACACAGCCACTCCTACGCCTACAACTTTAATCTTTATGCTCTCCAACGCTGTCGACTGTTCACCAACACATGAATCTGTTCCTGATAAAAGCTGACATAAAAAGAAAATCGTCAAATTCAGCCCAAACACCCTGAATATCTCATCTCATCTTTTTTACCCAGTTATTCCTGCGAATGCAGAGTCCTCAAGCATGCTTTCCATCAGGTTTTGTCAGAAGAAACTATCTCGAATCAATCTGGCTGGATCCCCAAGCAAGACCAATTTATGATTCTCCCAAAATATCACTGACTTTGTGCTTCCAAAGACATGTGGAGTAAGAGATCCTATTCTTGAAAAACCAGGAAGAATTAGCAACAAGAAGATGAACATCCAGCTGTAAAACAGTGCCTCAATAATATATTCATCTAACCCATGCTAGCCTGGAAAAACAGACATAACGCAAATACACACACACACACACGCATATATCATCATCATCATTTAACCCCGTCAGCTGTGGGGTCATTCCGAAAAGCTCTATCTGCGACGATTTCATCTTAATTGAAGGAGAGGAGCTTTCTCCATCCGGATTGCGGATCCGTGGAATAAGCTGCCGGACGAGATGGTGAAGATGCCGACGACCGCTCGGTTCAAAGTCTTCCTTGACCACAAGTGGCCTGAACTCTTTACATGAACACCACCCTGTACATAACTCCATGTCCCCCTACATGGCCTTGCTTTTTTTGCTTTTTGAGCCAAAACATTAACTAACTAACTAACATCTGCCTTGCATGCTAGCATGAGTGGGATAGTTTCACAAGAGCCGGCCAGGCAGAAGCCTGCACCAGACTTCTGTGACATTTTTGGCAGGGTTTTTACAGCTGTATGCCCTTCTTAACACCAACCACTCAGCAGGTGTTAAATATATATATATTGCATTTACTAAAGACAGGATTTAAATGTAAGCTACTTTGATGCTTGGGTTGAACTGTAATCAGATATGCATTTATAGTATGCCATGAGCTCATCTGATTAACCCATTAACTGCCAAATTTTTTCTTTCATATTTTCTGGCTTTGCTGGGTGTCTTAGGAGTTAAAATAATATCTAATATTTAAATTTTCTTCATAACTGAATTATTTTGGAAATTATGATAAATTTTTCGAAAAAAAAAGTATGTTTATCCCTTTCTATTCAATTACAATAACAACATTTTGGTTTTTTAGAAACCATATAGTATCAAATGGGAATGTATATGAAATATCAATGAATGATATAAATGGGAAATGCAAAAAATAAAACGTTTTTAAAACAGTCAATATTTTTGTGGTTCAAAAATTGCGATTTGTGACATAAAATGTCCTCTAGAATTAGCCAGAGCTAATAATGACAAACTTTCACTACGAAATATTGTTAAACACACCTCTGCAAATGCAATGTACATAAGCAATTCACTTTAAAAACAACGAACAACCAGCAGCGAGACTGTTTTTAGTAGATCCCTGAATGGGGCTTATGACAGGCAATGACAGGCAATGGGTTAAGGTACTATTCAAACATGAAACTTACAGTAGCTCACATTTAAATCTTGTATTTATTAAAGGAGATTTATCTCTCACCAGATGGAGTACAAAGAACACTCTATAGAGTTGTTGGTGTTAAGAAGGACATCCTATTTAGGAAGGACATCAGCCACAGAAACCATGCCAAGGCCTCCTCTCAAACCAACCAACCCACCCATGCCAGCATTGAAGAAGGGCATCATAAGATAATGATGATTATATATATATATACACACACATGCATACAGCTGTGGAGCTAAGGTCTTGAACAAGCATAAATTTGATGTTAAGATTCATTGGTGTTTGTTTAAACAAATGTAATTTTGAAACTTGTCAACTGTCTTCGACTGCCAAGAGGTTATCTCTTCAAATTACAGCATCTTGAACAACATCTGATGTAGGATACTTTACAGCAGTAAAACTACTTTTGTTGACAGTGTATTTATCTTCTTGCTGACATATAGGCGCAGGATTGGCTGTGTGGTAAGTAGCTTGCTTACCAACCACATGGTTCCGGGTTCAGTCCCACTGTGTGGCACCTTGGGCAAGTGTCTTCTACTATAGCCTCGGGTTGACCAAAGCCTTGTGAGTGGATTTGGTAGATGGAAACTGAAAGAAGCCAGTTGTATATATGTATATGTATATATATATATGTGTGTGTGTGTTTGTGTGTCTGTGTCTGTCCCCCTAACATCGCTTGACAACCGATGCTGGTGTATTTACGTCCCAGTAACTTAGCGGTTCAGCAAAAGAGACTGATAGAATAAGTACTAGGCTTACAAAGAATAAGTCCTGGGGTCGATTTGCTCGACTAAAGGCAGTGCTCCAGCATGGCCGCAGTCAAATGACGGAAACAAGTAAAAGAGTAAAAAAAAAAAAAGAGTATATGCTTACATATATATATATTCAAAATGTAAACACATCTGGATCATTGGCGATTTTTTTTCCTCCATCTCCTATTTCTAACGAAGAGCTTTGCTCAAAACATAAAACCACTTTTCTTTCCTTCCCTGAGCTAATACTCTACATGTACCACATCCTTGCATTGTTGTGTTTTTCTTGTGTTTGTTCTTCATTTTGGGAGGATTTATGTGTGTATATATATATACATATATATATATATATATATATATATATATATATAATATATATATATATATAATCATCATCGTCATCATTTAACGTTTGTTTTCCATGCTGGCATGGGTTGGACAGGTCAGCAGTATCTGGTAAGTCTGGGCTGCCCACACAAAACTCCAATGTCTGTTATGGCATGGTTTATAAGGCTGGATGCCCTTCCTAATGCCAACTACTTTACAGAGTGTACAGGGTGCTTTTTTACATAGCACCAGCACTACTGCTTTTAATGTGGCACCAGCACTAGTGCATTTTACGTAGCACCAGCACCAGTGCCTTTTTTATGTGGCACCAACCCCAGTGCTCTTTATGTGGCACCAACCCCAGTGCTCTTTATGTGGCACCAGCACCAGTGCTTTTCACATTGCACCAGCACTGCAGAGTGACCAAGTACCTTGCAAGACAAAAACCCCTCCGCTGGAAGGTGGGGCTATAGTATTGAGTAGTGGGGTATAGAGGGAACAGATGCAGGTTTCTTACTGTAGAGGAGATACATGAATACCCCAGGTGGGAAACAACACACACAGGTATTACATAATTCTTCATGATGAAGTAATGTGCAAGTGTGTCTCCTGCCTGATGTACACCAAATTCATAATTGCTATCAGAAGATGTACAAACACAGGCAGTGTTATTAGTGTACAAGATATCAATTCCATTAATTTACTTCACACTTCACAGAAATACCCTGAAATAAGCTCTGTTTACACAATCAAAATGCTTCAGAAATGCTTACGATCTTAACCACAAAATTGTATTTACTGAGTAGCAGGTGTTAATCTATATTCTTAATGACAGCATTTGTTCAGTAGTGTTTCTAATTGTCCTGAAGCTAGAGGGAAACTCACAATCAGTTCTTTTATTCTTCTTTTTACAATCTCTCGAGAAGCACTCAATAAGGAGTTTTGCACTGACACGCATGAATGACAATCAACGATGATTCTGTAGAAGACTGTTTTTGCTTTGTTTGGATTGTAACCAACGTAGACTTTCTCTAATCTTCTGACAGGTGATCTCTAATGATTATGGAATCGGTAATTGGCAAAAGAAGTTTAACACAGGAACAAATTCCTAGAACATAAGATATTGTCTCACCCATTAACTTTTCTACAAAACTTTGTACAAACATTAATCTTCTTAATTCGTTTGTTGTATTTCTACATTGCATTTGTTTCAATTAATTATGAAAATAAGGAAAAAAGAGTCAAATAACTATCATTATTAACCAGGTGTTTGGACCATAAATTAACATGAAATTATGGTTGTATATTTTTAATTTAGATCACTTCAATGCTTTTGGTGCCATTTTTATGTTAAAATAAAGTCTTTATTTAAATTAATTTTGAAAATAACGAAGAATTTAATACATTATTTACATTATTTACATTTGACGGATATTTGTCCTCATTTTGTTTGTTGTTAACACAATGTTTCGGCTGATATACCCTCCTGCCTTCTTCAGGTGTCTTGGGGAAATTTTGAACCTGGGTTCTCATTCCTAAGGTATTTTCGATATCATTATTATTATTATGGTGGACAAGAGCGCCAGCTACTAACCCCAAGATTCCGAGTTTGATTCCAGGCAGTGACCTGAATAATAATAATAATATAATAATAATAATAATGATAATAATAATGATAATGATAAAAATATCGAAAAATACCTTAGGAATGAGAACCCAAGTTCGAAATTTCCCCAAGACACCTGAAGAAGGCTGGTAGGTATATCAGCCAAAACTTTGTGTTAACAACAAACAAGATGAGGACAAATATCCGTCAATTGTAAATAATGTAAATAATGTACAGAATTCCTCATCTCTTAAATATAGAACTGGAAGAATTTAATGAAATAACTGTCATTATTAAGCTGGTGTTTGAAACATAAGCTAACAAGAAATTTTGATGGAAGGTTTTAATTTCGATCACTTTAACCCTCTCGTTACCATATTTCTGTTAAAATACAGACTTTATTTAAATTAGTTTTGAAAATAACAAAGAATTTAGTAAAATAAAATTATTATTATTAAGCTGGTGTTTGAAACATAAGCTAACGAGAAATTTTGATATAAGTTTTAATTACTGCCTTTGTTCCATTTAATTTTGAAAATAATAAAGCTTTTACTTAAGTAACTCTCATTGTTAAACTGATGTTTGGAGAATGAATTAACAGGAAATTTTGACGGAATGTTTTAATTTAAACTACTGTAACGCTTTTGTTAAAATATTTCTGTTGAAAAGCACTGCTTTTCTTTAGATTCATATTGAAAATTATAAAGAAAGCTAGTGACATAACTTTGTCAACCAGACACGAGGTATGTCCAGGCAGTTAGTTATCATAAGGGAGATAATCACTTTAAGATCAATCATGGTGCAATTAGAAGTTTGAATTTGAAATTGAAAAACAACAAAGAAGATGCATAGAATATAGATGTCTAGAATAATGAAGACGGTGTATAGGTGCAGGAGTGGCTGTGTGGTAAGTAGCTTGTCTGCCAACCACATGGTTCCGGGTTCAGTCCCAGTGCGTGGCACCTTGGGCAAGTGTCTTCTACTATAGCCTCGGGCCGACCAAAGCCTTGTGAGTGGATTTGGTAGACGGAAACTGAAAGAAGCCCGTCATATATATGCATATATATATATGTGTGTGTGTTTGTGTGTCTGTGTTTGTCCCTCTAGCATTGCTTGACAAACAATGCTGTGTGTTTATGTCTCCGTTACTTAGCGGTTCAGCAAAAGAGACCGATAGAATAAGTACTGGGCTTACAAAAGAATAAGTCCCAGGGTCAAGTTGTTCGATTAAAGGCGGTGCTCCAGCATGGCCACAGTCAGATGACTGAAACAAGTAAAAGAGATGTATGTCAGTAATTATACTCAGGGTAGGCAGTTGGTGACCTATATGTAGTAAAACACACAAAAAAATAAATGAAACACAGGTACGCGACTGAGTTGAAGGCAGATTCACTTCTGCCTTTATAGCATTTTATAGAAAATGGTGTTGTAGGAGTGTACGCAGCATGTGTACTACAGAAGTTCTGTGTGTAGTTTAAATACTGGGATTGAAAAGCAGGAATGAATTATGCCCACCTAATCTACAATAAATAAATAAAGTATTTTGCATTTAATGCATAGCAATCAGACTAACCTTCATAATTTTATTGAATTAGGAGCATATTTTGCTATTTGTGAGCAGACATTTGTAAACAGCTTTATTCTGCACTGACAACCTATCTTTATTACGACTGGTCCATTTATTTTTAGTTTAACATGGAGTTTGCCATTTCTCACTGTGTCAGGAATTAAGCCAAGTGAAATTCTTGGCCCAAAACACAAACAAGAAAATTTGTGCAATATTTAGAAAAAGCTAATGAAAATATGATAATGCAAACCTCACTTTTTTCCCCAGAAATGTTTGCTTGCAGTGAGCTGCTTGGTAAAAAAAAAAAAAAAAAATTAGATAAAATATTTTTAAAAAAATATCTAAAATAGTTGCTCTGTGAGCAGATATCTGTAAAAAGCTTAATTCTGCACTGAGGACCAATCTTTATTCTGATTGGCTAATCAATTTTTAGTTTGGCCAAAAGTTTAGCAATGCATTTGCCAATTCCTGCCATATTGGGAATTTGGTTGAATGTCAAACCTAAAAGTTCCAGTAAACCAGGAATACAAGCCAAATGCGTTAATAAATTTCAAAGTAACACTGAATCTTCGGTATAGAATCCTCGATGGAATCTGTCAAAACAAATTAGATTTTGGTTTGTTTCTCTACCAGTGATCTTGTTAATACCTTTCCAAATAACTTATGTTCTTCCAGTTTTCTGATACCATTTCATTTCTCTCCAGCTAATTCTTCAGCAATCTCTTCCTGCCATTATATATAATTTGTAGGGATTGGTGTTGGCAATACCACCAGAATTTGAAATTTTGACAGAAATATCACCAAAACCATAAACAGAACCGAATAAAAGGCAAATTATTTTACCAATCCTTGGAGAAACCTCAGAAATACAAAAAGAAAAAAAAAAACGGAAACACAGCACTGTGTGGCAAGACGTTTGCTTCCCAACCACATGGTTCTGGGTTCAGTCCTTGTGTGGCACCTTCTACTATAGCCTCAGGCTGACCAAAGCCTTGTGGGTGGATTTGGTAAATGGAAACTGAAAGAAGTCTGTTGTGTGTGTATCTTTCCTACAACCATTTGACAAATGGTGATGTGTATTTGGATCACCATAACTTAACAGTTCAGCAAAAGGGTCTGATAAAGTAAGAACCAGGCTTAAAAAAGAATAAGTACTAGGATCAATCCATTCAACTAAAACTTCTTTAAAGCAGTGCTCCAGCATGGCCACGGTTTAAATGACTGAAACAAGTGGAAAATTGAAGATAAAAGACATGCATAGGTAAAGCCATTTGGTAAGAAGCTTACTTCCCAACCACATGGTTCCAGGTTCAATTCCACAGCATGGCACCATAGGCAAGTGTCTCCTACTATAGCCTTGGGCTGACCAAAGCCTTGTAAGTGGATTTGGTAGACGGAAACTGAAAGAAGCCTATCAGGTGGTGCTATTAAGTTAGACATGGCCTGGGCCAATAATGGCCGAAACCTATCAAAGTATATATATATATATATATATATATATATATATATATATATATATATACATATTTGTGTGTGTGTGTATGCTTGTCCCCCCACCATTGCTTGACAACTGATGTTGGTGTGTTTCCATCCCTGTCACTAAGCGATTCAATAGAATAAGTACAAGCCGGACAAAGAATAAGTCCTGAGGTCAATTTGTTCGACTAAAGGTGGGGATCCAGAATGGCCAAAGTCAAATGAAAGAAAAAGTAAAAGAAGAAAAGAAAAGGAAAATATATATATAATATATATATATATATATATATATATATATATAATATATATATATATATATATATATATATACATATATATATATATATATATATATATATATATATATATACAACTCATTTTTACTAGCCGAGTGGACTGGAGCACCATGAAATAAAGTGTCTTGCTCAAGGACTCAATAATACAAGGCGCCACCAAGTATCACAGTTGTGACCTTGTGATCACGGGCCAAATACCCTAACCGCTAAACTACATGCCTTCATACTCAATATAATACTAAAACAAGCACTGCAGGATTTTGAAAAATTAACAATAAAATCATAATAAAAAAAAATATAAAACAAGTGTATCATATTTATAATTATGGATTAAAACAAATATTTGCAAAAATCAACATTTTACTCAATGGCAGAAAGAAATTCATAAATATTTAGAAAAGACTCCACCCAATTAAAAAAATTAAACTTAAAATTAATTACCATTATATGACGCACAAATAGAATTCCCTCGACTCCCCCGCATAGAAGGAAAATACCACCAACGCACTCCACCCCGCTGCCCGCCAGCATACAGTTATGGAAATGTAAATATACTCAAAGAAAACAGCTATTTCCTATCCATTATTTCTTGATACGTCTACACACGAGACTGCTAAGCAATCAGACAACTTCCTCAAAGAGTATCAGCCAGAGAAGCCGAACATGTAATCATTTGAAGAGTTCTAAGAGATCTTAGAAGAAGAAACTAACCAAATTGATCAGAGTTTCACCTCAGACATATCGAGTCAATTTACCGATATCCATCTCAGGGACAGAAACTGTATGAAAGTACAGTGTTTTTCATCATATAATGAGTAATTTTCAAAGCATACTTTGGCCACCATGGGTAATATCAGGACATATGGCATAGATTCAATAATTTCAATTTAATATAAATTTATATAAATATATATGTATTCATAAATGAGGGTAAAAAATTTGATATTAATTTAATAATACCATCAATTTAACACCAAGTGGCTAAGCACATAAAAAACCAGGGATACAATCCACATTTATACATAAATATAAGAGAGCGACCACTATGTGGTCTACTCTAGTGCTAGAAATAGATCCGCTATGGAATAGCCACTAAAAAATTGTCTCCGAGTAGAAATAGTGGCTATTCCATAGCGGATCTATTTTTAGCACTGGAGTAGACCACATAGTGGTCGCTCTATTATATTTATGTATAAATATATATGTATGTATACTAGAGTGCTAACGGTCAGTGGTAAGAAACTCTCAAGAGAGGTTTTCAGAGAAGAAACCCCACTCAGCCAAGTGTTTCAACCCTTAACTTCTTACATTGAAAAGGGGCCAGCTTTGGCACATTCTGTGTCATGCTGAATCTCCCTGAGAATTACATAAAGTGTACGTGTGTCTGAGGTGTATTCAACCACTTGCACATTAATTTCATGAGCAGGCTTGTAATGTTGATCGGATCCATATCTGACAGAATGTTAGTTTCTCATTAGGGTCACACCAGCCAACACCTTTGTCCATTTCTTTGAAGATAAACCTGAGGAATCTAAACAGAATTCCAGATAGAATTAGCCTCAGTTTGGAGCTACCAAGGAAATATTTTATCATCATTATCATCATCATCACCATCATCATCATAATTCAACCTCAATTTCCCATGCTGACATGGGTTGGACAATACACAGTTACATTCAAATGTTTTAAAGAGCCATAAGGACCCTCACGGGCTTCTTCAAATATTTGTCCTATTCAGAAATGTTCCCAGGATTTCAAACTGAACATTTTATTAAAAACAGATTATCTTCATTCCACTGTTCTACCAGTTTGATAATGCTAAAAGCACATTCAGACTTGTTAACAAACCATTCACTGTGTTTTGTTATGGAAAAAATTTCTCGCTGTAGACAAACAGTGCAAATACACCTAAAACAGCTTGCAACGCCACCTATCCAAGCTGTGATATGCAAGCATTTCAGAGTGCTTATCTCCCCTTCAGTCACAGAAACCAGATGGTAGTACTACAAGTTGATACGAGAGACAAGGTGGCGAGCTGGCAGAAATGTTAACATGCCGGGCGAAATGCTTAGCGGTGTTTCGTCTGCCATTATGTTCTGAGTTCAAAATTCCACCGAGGTCAACTTTGCATTTCATCCTTTCCGGGTCGATAAATTAAGTACCAGTTATGCACTGGGTCGATGTAATCGACTTAATCCCTTTGTCTGTCCTTGTTTGTCCCCTCTATGTTTGGCCCCTTGTGGGCAATAAAGAAATAAGAGAGAGACAAACTCATTTATGTTTTACCAGTCAAGCACATTCGAACTTGTAAACAAACCCCATTCACTGTGTTTTGTCATGGAGAAAATTTCTTGCTGTAGACCTAAGGTCTAAACACACACAAATTAGCTCACAGCGCCACATATCCAGACAGTAAGATGCAAGCATTTCAGAGTGGTTATCTCCTCTTCAATCACAGAAACTGAGCTACAGCAAAAACTTTTCTCCATGACAAAACTTAGTGAATGCTATGAGCATCTTCAAACTGGTAATAACATTACATTTAAACATATCACTGCCAAGCACCCTCACCCTGGATCTTCATTCTATTCTCCAAATCATGGACATTCTTATTAGCTATTCTGCTACACATATTTCCACAAGTTTGTTACACTTCAACCTCTGTCTGTCTGTCAGTGCGTGTGTGTGATTATCATCACCATTTAAGCAAATTTTGATACCAACCTGGCTGAAACCACCTCTGGCTCTGTAGTACAAATGACTTGTAGTAAAGATTGTTTGCCAACATAACATGGCAGTCCTGATTTAGGACGAATGTTGCTGTAATTTAGCCCCAGGAGACATCGCCTCCAGCTGGCTATACAACACTATCTGTGTCCTTATATTTTTGAACAAGGGAATCTGTCACCCCCACTCAAAACAATATCTGAGTATCATGATTTCCGGGTTATTTCCCTTCATCAGCACAGAATAATTGTTCGGCTAAAGGTGGCACTACTAAATTCCTGTTCGAAATATATAGTTTTCAAAGTGACAACCATTCACTGATTTATAAATTTAAAAAATTACTATTTTAAAATCTCACAACGTGAGATATTCAGCAACAGTACTTTGTAGTAAAGATTGTTTGCCAACATAACATGGCAGTCCTGGTTTAGGATGAATGTTGCTGTAATTTAGCCTCAAGTGACTTGTTTTCAAAAGTACTGAATTGAAATCTTCCACCAAACCTTAGTCACAATTTATGTTCCTAACACTAGCTGAATGATAACTAAGTCATTTTACTAAATTTTGTGTTATATCTAAAATTAATTGAAAGAAACACAGAGCATCTCAACAGAAATATGGTAACAAAAGGGTTAAAATATATAATAGAGAAACAATCCTTAACCCTTTTGATACCAACCCGGCTGAAACTGCCTCTGGGTCTGTAGTACAAAATATCTTGTTTTCATAAGTTCTGAATTGAAATCTTCCACCAAACCTTAGTCACAATTTATGTTCCTAACACTAGCTGAATGATAACTAAGTTATATTACTAAATTTTTTGTTATATTTAAAACACAGAGCATCTCAACAGAAATATGGTAACAAAAGGGTTAATGTGCACTTTTCAGTGCTTGCATGGATCAAATAGAATTTGTTGAAGCAAATTTTCTACAGATTGGCTGCCTTTCCTGTCATCAACACTTATGTTTCAAATTAATTCACTAAAGCTTCGCTCAAATACAATTACTGAAGCTCCACTCAAATTTATTTACAAATTCATTTAGTATTGTATGAGTGGAGTGCCAGATCTATGGCCTTATACTCCTCGTTATTCTGTCAGATGCTTCTGCAAGGAGAGGTTACAGCTGTGGTTAGACTGTCCTAGGAATGGAACACAAGGCAGCCCCTTCAAGCTGAACCAATCACCTAGGAGCAGATTGCAAATAAGATGGTCAAATAAAACACAGTTTCAGCTGGACACATCTAGAAATCCAACAGCGGATTGAAATGGAATATGTTTCTGATGGAACTTACAGAGGAGATCCCAGAAATGATGGGTGGCAAAAATGGACAGATGGACCACCAGAGAGTATCAACCAATGAGTAGTACCCCACAGGGTACTGAACCAACATCTATTCATTACAATAGCAAAAACAACATCTCTAAATACAAAATGGCCGAGGCAGTTGCATAGCCAATGTGGTGATTGATAGAAATTATGATAACGATGTGAACCAATTATATTCCAATTATGAAGCAACAGGAACGAGATGAAGAAAGAAAGAAAAACAGATGCAAAATAAGCCATAACGATAATGATGCTATTGATGATGATGATGATCATCATCATCATAACAATGATGAGGCTGTTGATGGCAATGATGATGCTGGTGGTGATGAGGATAATGATGATAGCGATGATGATGATGATTGAGATTATAATGATGATGAGCTATTTTGATGAAATGCAGAAAGTGCACTTAAAGTTTGCATGCAAATTTTGGCTCTTTTTTTCGTTTCTTTCTATTATTTTTTTTTTTTGGTTAATGTTTGTTTTGTTTTTTTCCGACCAAGATAAGCCAAGTAAGTACAGATTAATTTTTAACTCCTCCCCACCACACATCACCAGCCCTTCTAAAATAAACAAATGTTTGATTACACTCATATACACATATAGGTATGTATATATATATATATGTATATATATATACATATATATATATAAACATATATATACACACACATATATACACATATATATGTATAAGTGTATATATATATACACATACACAAAGGTGTATATATATATATGTGTGTGTGTGTATGCGTATATATTATATATGGATATATATCTATATGTATATATGTATATATATATATATATATATATATATATATATATATATATGTATATATATATATATGTATATATATATATATGTATATATGTATATACATATAGATGTATGTAAACATATATATGTATGTATGCAGTATGTATATATAAGCTAATATTTGAACGAAATTAAATGAAATTAATATAGAGGGGGGACAAAATTAAAACAACATGGTTATTTTTAACCATCAAAAGAGTTTTCAGAATGAAGTGAAACATAAACTATGGAACCAAATTTTTTTGTTTTTTCATATTGAAAAAAAAAAAAGCATTGATTTCTTTTTTTTTATTCATTTTCATTGTTTTGTTTTTATTTTTAACACCACTGGCAAAACACAGTGCTTAAATGAAAATAATTACATATTTTCCCCCTGCTGCCCAAGCTAAACACATTTCCGAGAAAGGAAAAAAAAACAGCCACCTCCTCCGCAAATAAGTAAGTAAATAAATAACAGCAATATAATAGCAAATTACTACTCCTACTACTCCTTCTACTACTACTACTACTACTAATAATAATAATAATAATAATAATAATAATAATAATAATAATAATAATAATAATAATAATAATGATGATGATGATAATAATAATAATAATCCTTTCTACTGGAGGCACGAGGCCTGATATTTGGGAGAAGGGATTAAGTCGATTACATTGAACCCAGTGTTCAAATGGTACTTATTTTATCGACCCTGAAAGGATGAAAGGCAAAGTTGACCTCAGCGGAATTTGAACTTAGAACATAAAGACAGATGAAATACTGCTAAGCATTTCACCCAGCATGCTAACGATTCATTCAGCTCACTGCCTTAATAATAATAATAATGACAATAATAATAATAATCCTTTCTACTATAGGCACAAGGCCTGAAATTATGTGAGAGGAGGTGTGTCAATCATATCAACCCTAGTGTTTGACTGGTACTTAATTTATCAACCCTGAAAGGATGAAAGGCAAAGTGGACTTCAGTGGGGTCTGGATGAAAGGCTGCTAAGCATTTTGTCCAGTGTACCAATAATTCTGTCAGCTTTCCACCTTAATAATAATAATAATAATAATAATAATAATAATAATAATAATAATAATCCTTTCTACTAAAGGCACAAAAGATGAAATTTTGGGGAAGAGGGCCAGACAATTACATTAATCCCAGTGTTAAACTGGTACTTAGTTTATTGACCCTGAAAGGAAGAAAAGTAAAGTCGACCTTGACAGAAATTGAACTCAGGACATAAAGATGGATGAAATGCCGTTAAGCATTTCGCCCAGCATGCTAACGATTCTGCCAGCTTGCCACCTTAACAATAACAACAATAATGGTTTCAAATTTTTTTACAAGGGCAACCATTTTGGGGGAGGGGTTGTGTCGATTACATTGACCTCAGTTTACAACTGGTACTTAAATTTATCAATCCTGAAAGGATGAAAGGCAAAGTCAACCTCAGCGGAATTTGAACTCAGAATGTAAGGACGGAAGAAATCCCGCTAAGCGTTTCACCTGACACCCTAACGATTCTTCCAATTCACCACCTTTATACACAGCATAATAATAACAGATATTTTACTAAATTCTTAATTACTTTCCAAATTAATTGAAACCAAAGCAGTATATTTCAAAAGTAATCTCGTAACAATAAGAATATTTATAATTATTTCTACTCTAGGCACAAGGCCTTGAAGATTTGGGCAGGGAAGTGGCTCTGCTGGGGACAGATAGGATTTTGAGATTGGTACTTGGATGGTGAATACGTCCCACGATAATTAACCAAGTATCAAAACTTGCAATGTGCAGAAAGAGACCCTGTGAGACCTTTGATGGCAGGCTGCTGTCCGCTCTCACAGAATCTACTAGAACAAACAAGACCAAATGCTCTGAGAAATAAAACAACAGCAACAACAATAATAATAATAATAATAATAATAATGATAAATGCCCTGATACAGTACCAGGCAGTGGCTCTCATGGCTTCTGATCTTAACTGATTGGAAGTGTTATCATGTACATTGTTTTGTCTTGGTATAAAAGATGGGCTACAGCAAATATTCTGCTCAATACCACAGATTTGCTTGTCAGTTGTTTGACCTTAACCAGTTGAGCATGTCCCTTGGTGGCTGATGATATGTGCATCTCTGATCACGAGCAGAAGTAGTGGGAGAGGATCATAGCCATGTGTTGAGAGGAATTCTTTGGGTTTGGATAATTAACCTTTGGAAACATGGGTGTTTTGTTCAATATCTTTAAACAACCCTTATCCAGAGACCTTTTGAGTGGGATGGGCTACTCAATCTGAAGAAACTTCTAACTGGGCCCCACCTGCAAGGTCATGTGCTGTTTATATTGATATGAGATCACCATGTTGCGCACATATGGTTGTGATGCATGGGTCTGGTTTACCCTTATCAGATGAGTAGTCATGATGGGTATACTGGGCTTCGTATATTTTACCCCAGTGTCACTTTGATGGCACGCACTGCTCTCTCACTCAATAATAATAATAATAATAATAATAGTAATAGTAATAATAAGACAATCCTTGGTTTCACCAATTCTTCATTTCTCTCTGAGATCTATACTCTAAGTTTTGCTTGTCTCCTAGCTTTGGAGTAGATTCTCTGCCTTTGAACTATAGATTTACCACTCCCTGATGATGCCACTATGCCAAAAAGCACAAAAATAATAAAATGTAGGCAGGACAATATTTATATTTAAACTTGCAACTCAGTAAATATTTTAGCAATATAGACAGAACTTTAACATACAAAATGTTTACTAATTTTTTTTATTTTTTAGCTCATTAATTTCACTAATTAACAAAGATAAAGAAAGTGTTGTTTCTATTGGTAAAATCTCTTGAAATTAACAGGAAAAGTGATTAAAAGACTATAATATATTATACATTAGTGATACACATATACATACATATATTCATACACGTGCATGCACACATACACACACACACACACACACATGCACACACACATATATATATATATACATACACATATCCACACTCATTCATTCATACACACACAAAGCAGTTTAAATGTGGGTGTATAACAGAAGGAATATATATATACATAGATCTTAACAAGACACTTTTATGAACTTCCAGTTTGTTAATCTTTGCTATTTCCAAGAGATTAGAACAAAATCAAATAAAATACATCTGAAGTACTTTTAGAAGCCATCACAATCACCATCACGCACGTCACCAGGGCCGTCACTCCCACTGCCACCACCATCATCATGAGCTGGATGGAAGAAATTCGGAGTTGTTTTCCACAGCAGGATGCTCTTTCTGCTTCCAGCCGTTATCTGTTTCTCATGTAAGGCATTGATATTCCAGGTGTCTTGACATGCGATGAGACCACAGAGATAGTAAAACTAATGAGTGAGTTTACATCCCCCATAAAATCATTTCCGCTCACAGAAACATAGGAAAACACACAGAAAATGCACATACATGAAGATTTATATACAATTATAGAGATAATACATTTAAAAAAATTTCTTTTAGCTTGCCTTCCTCGATTTCTGCACGACGTGTATTCACAGTGATACATATTGTATGTGGTGATTGACGATTTAAAGTCTATTCTTAGCATATTGGCAAAGAATTTGTTTTTCTTTTGCCCTTATTTATAATCGTTTATAATTTTCACCTTTGGAGGTATTTTTAATGGGTTGGCCACTTTGATGAAATTTTTGGAAAAAATTTTTTATCCTATATTAGAAGTAAAGATTTATATATGTATATATACTTCTAATCACCATGATCATTGTTTAACATCTGCTTTCCATGCTGGCATGGGTTGGACTGTTTGACTGAGGACTAGTGAGCCAGATGGCTGCACCAGGCTCCAATCTGATCAGGCAGAGTATCTACAGCTGGATGCCCTTCCTAACGACAACCACTCCGAAAGTGTAGCGGATGCTTTTATGTGGCACCGAGACAAGGGACAGTCAGGCAGAACTGGCAACAGCCACGCTTAATTGGTGTTTTTGATGTGCCACCTGCACAGGAGCCAGTCCAGCGGCACTGGCAATGACCTCGCTTGAATGTTGTTTTTCATGTGTCACCAGCACAAGTGCCAATAAGGTGACGCTGGTAATGATTACATTTGAATGGTACTTTTTACATGCCACTGGCATGGGAGCCAGTCTGCAACCCTGGTAACGATCACGGATAAAATTTTTTTCTTAAATCATATCAGTGGACAACATGTTAAAATACCTTTTAAGATGAAAATTATAAACAATTATAAAAAAGGGCAAAAGAAAAATATTTTTATGCCAATATATGCTGTGTATTTATAGTGAAAAATATTGTCTGCAGTTAGACAATCTAAGGTCTGTTATTCAGCATATCAGCATAGAAAATGTTTCTTTTGCCCTTATTCATAATTGTTTATATGTATATATATATAAGAGGTAAGTTAAAATAATGATTGTTACATGTAATTCCTTTATTACAGCAAATTTGGCTTGCAGCTGTTTCCAGTAGTCATTATAGATAGGTTTACTCAATTGAGGTAAATTGAAAGACCAAAGAAAATTAACGATACCTTCGTCAGAGCCATTGCTGGAAACAAGAAACGGAGCACTCGAAGAATGGCTATTGCATGGGGAAAAGATTACTTGGAGTTCTTCACTAATCCAAGTAATATTGTTAGCCTGGGGTGCCAACAGAGAGCTTATGAAGGATTTTGACCAGATTGATAATCCCTCACTATTTGTTCTATATATATATATATATATATGATGATATACATATATATATATATATATCATCATCATCATCATCATCATTAAACGTCCGCTTTCCATGCTGGCATTGGTTGGACAGCTTGACTGAGGGTTGGATGGTTTGACTGGAGCATAGTGGATGCTTTTACGTGCCACCAGCATGAGAGCCAGTCAGGCAGTACTGGCATCGGCCATGCCCAAATAGTGCTTTTTATGTGCCACCTACACAGGAGCCAGTCCGATGGTACTGGCATCGGCCACACTCAAATGGTGCTTCTTATGTGACACCTGCACAGGAGCCAGTCTGTCTTTTCATAGGCGCAGGAGTGGCTGTGTGGTAAGTAGCTGGATTACCAACCACATGGTTCTGGGTTCAGTCCCACTGCATGGCACCTCAGACAAGTGTCTTCAACTATAGCCGCAAGGCAACCAAAGCCTTGTGAGTGGATTTGGTAGACAGAAACTGAAAGAAGCCCATCGTATATATGTATATATGTATGTGTGTGAATATATTTGTGTGTCTGTGTTTGTCCCCCCAACATCGCTTGACAACTGATGCTGGTGTGTTTACGTCTCCGTAACTTAGCAAATCAGCAAAAGAGACCAATAGAATAAGTACTAAGCTTACAAAGAATAAGTCCTGGGGTCGATTTGCTTGACTAAAGGTGGTGCTCCAGTATGGCCGCAGTCAAATGACTGAAAGAAGTAAAAGAGTAATTAAAAACAAGAATTCTCACTAAGCTGGAACATAACCAAGCTGTAACCTTACAATAAGTGTGAGAAGAGTGTGAAAGAATAATATATTTCAGACACAACACAGAGAAAAATGAACATAAAGATTTCTAAGTGAAAGAAGTGTGAAATAGGCAGAACAGAAATCAAGTGTATACTAAAATATGGTACAAACAGGACAAGAATCAGGAATGCTTCCGTTGTAGAAAAATTGGACACACAAAAGTGCATTGTAAAACCAAGAGGACAAAACGATGGAACAAAGAAAAAAGAACAAACAGTATGGCATCAAAAGAAAATGGTAATATGACAAAGAGAAAATTTGTAAATGTTAAAATTAAAAATATAAGAATAAAAATGCAGTTAGACACTGGAAGTGATATTACCATTGTGAACGGAAAAACTTGGAAGAATATCGGTAAGCTGAAATTAAGTAAATCTACAAAGGTAGCAGATGGTGTGACAGGTAAAAGATTGTATTTTGTAGGCAAATTTGTGTGCAATGTAACAGTTTGTGACCAAATGAAAATAGCAAAAATATATGCTAAAAATTCAATTAATTTATTCAGCACAGAGTGGATGGAATAATTCATAAGTGCTTTGTGTGGGAATATATGTTTCTTTATTACCCACAAGGGGCTAAACACAGAGGGGACAAACAAGGACAGACAAAGGGATTAAATCGATTACGTCGACCCCAGTGCATAACTGGTACATAATTCATCGACCCCGAAAGGATGAAAGGCAAAGTCGACCTCGGCGGAATTTGAACTCAGAACGTCAAGACAGACGAAATACGGCTACGCATTTCGCCCGGCGTGCTAACGATTCTGCCAGCTCACCGCCTATTGTGTGGGAATATAGTTGGTTCAGTTGAAGGTTCGAATGCAGCTGAGGGACTGGAACAAAAAATAAAATATCTATTTCCAGATGTTTTCTTGGAGAAACTGAGCTGTTGCATGAAGACAAAGGCAAAAATTGCAGTAAAACAAAGTGCAACACCTGTATTTAAGCCAAAATGGAATGTATCATTCATGGCAATAGACCAGGTAAGCAAAGAACTTGACAGCCAAGGAATAGTCGAGAAGATGGACCACTCAGACTGCGAAAAAGAAAAATAACAAATTAAGAGTTTGTGCAGGTTTTTCAACAGGTTTGAACGATTGCTTAATCGCATATATATTTCTTTACTGCCCACAAGGGGCTATACATAGAGGGGACAAACAAGGACAGACAAAGGGATTAAGTCGATTACATCGAACCCCAGTGCATAACTGGTGCTTTATTTATCGACCCCGAAAGGATGAAAGGCAAAGTCGACCTCGGCGGAATTTGAACTCAGAACGTAACGGCGGACGAAATATGGTTACGCATTTCGCCCGGCGTGCTAACATTTCTGCCAGCTCACCGCCTTAATCGCATATAACTACCCATTGCTGAGTCCTAAGGAAGTGTTTGCAAAACTGAATGGAGGGAAAATCTCAAAATTGGAATCTTGAAGGCATATCTACAAATCCAAGTAGAAGAGGAATGCTCACATTTATTAACCATCAATACACACCATGGCTTATTCAAATTTAAGCAGCTTCCCTTTGATGTAAAATTGGCTGCTTTCATATTTCAGCAAATAATGGATAGAATACTGGGTGACTGTGATTTTGCTATCTCCTATTTAGACGATATTCTAATAAAAAGTGAATCATAAGAACAACATGTAGAACACATTAAAAGAGTATTTGAGAAGATTAAGAGAATATGGTTTCCAGTCAATGGAATAAAAAAGTGAGTTCTTTATGGAATGAATTAAATACTTGGGCCAGATAATAGATAAAAATGGATGGCAACTGGATTCATCCAGAGCAACTGCGATAAAAAATATGCTCACCCTGAATAATGTGACCACACTACAAGCAATCTTAGGTTTAGTAAAATATTATCAAATTTATATTCCCAATATATATAATGTAAGGGCCCCACTTAATGTTCTGTTAAAGAAAAATACAAAATGGTGTTGGGCTGATAAGTGCCAGAAGGCATTTGATGAGTTAAAAAGCATTTTAACATCAGACTTATCATTAATGCCCTTTTTGAAATACAGCTGCTACACACTTATGTCAGCTGAGTGGACTGGAGCAACATGAAATAAAGTGTCTTGCTCAAGGACACAATGTGTTGCCGGGAACTGAACTCATGACCTTACGATCATTAGCTGAATACCCTGACCACTAAGCCATGTGTCTTCTAAATCATTGGCTGTGGGGAATGGAGGAGGTAAACACATACTACATATGTATATTTATATAAATATGCAGAGTGCAAGGGACATTTGAGGACATTTAATTATCAGTATATTACTCTCATCAAATTAATTAACAGGTTTTCATCTCTTTGGGATAAACCCATAATAGATAAAATGGTAACACAAGAAATGAAAAGACAAGCATTCACTGCTGCCATGTGTGGAACAGAGCTGTTCATAGATTGCCAACTTTCAAAATGCCGCAGGATCTTTTAGATGCAAGGTTAAGATGGAACCGGAAGCCTTTGACGGGAATATTTCAATTGATTAATGAGAGAAAGAAAAAAAAAACATTCTAATGTTTGGACACTATAAGGACACCAGAATTCATCCAACAGATTCAAAACATTATTGATGATGATCAGAGAAAATCAATACAGGTTATCACTGAAGAATTTCAGGGGTCAGTTTGACCAATCAGAAATGTGGTGCACAAGGACATTCGGTACAAGTGTGGAATGAGTAGAGGTCAGTTCATATTCAAAAGGTAGTAAAGACCCTCCCCCCTTCGGTCATGAATGACCATGGGATTGCACCTAGAAAGTTTCCCTCAGAGGCACAAGTCCGGGCAAGGTTGTTTGTGGAAGACAAGCAATGACCCATGCATACCAACATCCCCTCTCCGTGCCACTGATGTTATCCAAGGGTAAGACAAAGGCTGATACAGCTTGGCACCAGTTACATCACAACTTTTATATGCAAGGTTAAGATGGAACCGGAAGCCTTTGACAGGAATATTTCAATTGATTAATGAATACAGCTGAGTGAACTGGAGCAACGTGAAATAAAGTGTCTTGCTTAAGAACACAATCTACAGTCTGATCCAGGAACTGAACCCACTGGTTCATGATTGTGATCCTGGTGCTTTAACCACTGAGCAATGCAAAGCCAATATTTGATCCATACCAAGCATGCCAAATGGTTACTTAACAAGGTTAAAATCCTTCAAGAACATGGCATTCTTTGGCCCTTCTCTAATGAGAAAAACTTTAACCAAAACAAAAAGTCTAACATAAGAAATGACAGATGGTTATGTACAGATCTTTCAGATCTCAGAATGACGCTCACTGTTTCTAGCAAATGTAATGGATTTAGGGGTTGCGTGTAACAAGGGTCGCGTCATGTCACCTCATATCTTTCCACAAAGTCTTAGAATTAATACTGCTGTAGACAGTTCTTTAACCCTTGATGGATGAAGTTTGTAGTAAAAGGTTGTTTATGCTTCTGCCAGACTCAACAAGGCTACAAGGGTTAATAATTGCAAGAAGAAGAGGAGGAGGAAGAGGAGGAAGAGGAGGAAGAAGAGGAAGAGGAGGAAGAAGAGGAAGAAGAAGAAGAGGAGGAGGAGGAGGAAGAAGAAGGAGAAGAAGAAGAAGAGGAAGAAGAAGAGGAAGAAGAAGAAGAAGAAGAAGGAGAAGACGAAGAAAAAGAAGAGGAGGAGGAAGAAGACGAAGAGGAAGAAGACGAAGAGGAGGAAGAAGAAGAAGAAGAAGAAGAAGAAGAAGAGGAGGAGGAGGAGGAGGAAGAAGAAGAAGAAGAGGAAGAAGACGAAGAAGAAGAAGAAGAAGAAGAAGGAGAAGAAGAAGAGGAGAAAGAAGTGAAGGAAGAAGGGGAGGAAGAAGAGGAGGAAGAAGAAGAAGAAGAAGAAGAATCTTCCCGAGATTTTCTGTTCAATGACTTCATATCATGAAAGGACTTCATGATTATAAACAATTCTAGTGACCTAGCATGGTGACAGACCACTGGCTGGAACCAGTAAAACGGTATCATATTGACGTTTCTTTTCCCATTATTATTGACATGTTTCTTTTATGCCTTGCCTGTTGATATATTGATTACTGTTTCAGGTCATTTTGTCTCTCCAACTTAAAAACTGGCTCTACTCAAATCACAGGAAAATAAAACTATAAATCTAATGAACTCTAATGTAAATATTTTAAAGTTACTTTGAACACATCCAGGTCAGAGGTTAGAATGTTAGAAATCTGATTAACCCTTCAGCATTCAAATTATTCTGTCAAGTGTAAAGTTCTTTTATTCACATTGTTTTGAATTAATCATGCATTATCTCTTAGCTTCAAGATTTCAATTATGTGATAGCTTATTTTTTTAGAATGACATTGTAGGATGGGTTTGAGATGTCAGATCTGACCAGTGTGAACATAAAAGAGGCAGAAGACTTTGGCCAAATATGGCCAGTTTAAATGCCAAATGGTTAAATAATAATGCAACCCAGAGAGTTTAACCTTCACTCACCCACATTCTATAATCATCATCATCATCATCGTTTAGCGTCCGTTTTCCATGCTAGCATGGGTTGGACGGGTCAACTGGGGTCTGTGAAGCTGGAAGGCTTCGTCAGGCCCAGTCAGATCTGGCAGTGTTTCTACGGCTGGATGCCCTTCCTAACGCCAATCACTCCGCGAGTGTAGTGGGTGCTTTTTACGTGCCACCCGCACAGGTGCCAGACAGAGCTGGCGAACGGCCACAAACGGATGGTGCTTTTACGTGTCACCGGCACGGGGCCAGGCGATGCTGGCAACGGACACGAACGGATGGTGCTTTTACGTGCCACCGACACGGGGCCATAACCCAAATTATCATCTCATCTCTGTATTTTCAACTGCTTTTCAAAAACCTGTTCTTCTTTTCTTTCTACAATTTGTTTTCTCTCACCATGTTCACAAGTTTCAGTGTCCTGTTAAATTCTATCTAATTCTTAGAGTTATGCGAAGCAGGATTGTGGAATATCATTGGTTGGTTTTCGCATCCAACCAATTCCTCTTTTAGTTTTCTAAAGAAAACTAAAGAAGGAATTTATAAATTGCAACAAAATGAAATGTTTAAGATAAATAAATCTTTAACGATTGCATTGTTGAGAAAAGTAAGTTAATTTTTACCAAAGAATATCTGCCAAAGATTTACATCGTATTTGAAGCAGATGTAGAAAAAATATTCTGCTGTGAGATTCTTTTGCGTGTTTGATCAAATCATGGTCAGGACCAAACAACATGTCACAGAGGAACAAGGTAGAAGGGTAAAGATGGAACCTCTTCAGACACAATGAATGTTATTGTAAGTTCCATTTAAGAATGAGGAAATTTCTCTCAGAAGTTTTTCCATGATCTGAGGCTATTTTCGAAAACGTAAACATCTGATAAGTATAAGAGGAAAGTGAAAGAAGGCAGAGAGAGAGTTGACGACCACATAATTGAAAACAAAATTCTATTTTGGTCAGTAAACCACAGAGATAAAACAATAATTGGAATGCTATTAAATATAGCAAAAACGAATGAAAAATGGAGAGAAAAAAACCAGGAAAACAGGTTAGACCCTCAGATGTATCTTAATTTTGTTCTATGAAAACAAACATTCCGTATATAAAGAAAGGAGAATTTGTGGAAGAAAAGAGCCTTGCAATAATTAAAATCCTTATTGAAAAAACAATATGTCAACATTTAAATCTTGTATGGCTTGAATGGAGAGAGAGAGAGGGAGGGAGGAGAAGAGAGGTGGAAAGAGAGAATCAGAGACAAAAGAAGAGAGAGAGAGAGAGAGAGAGAGAGAGAGAGAGAGAGAGAGAGAGAGAGAGAGAGAGAAGAAATATTTGTTGATATACATTAGAACACATGATTCTAGTATTGAAGTGGAGCTAATAACCAATGACGCAAATATATTAAGTAAAAAAAAAAAAAAGAACACAAGAAAATAAACGATTCTGTATGTGTGTGGAGAAATATCTGAGACTTGCAACCTTCATCTCAAGGGATGACATCATGTAATTTTCTGCGGGGTTTATTTTTATGTCAAAAAAAGAATAAAAATATTCTGGCTTGAGAGGAGAGCAGTCATGATCATCATCAACAACAGCCAGCATTATGACATTCATCAGTATTGTCATCATCATCATCATTATATGCAATAATATTATGGCATTTAATTGTATCACCTGGTGTGGAAGGTAAAAGATGTCAATGCTTTATAATATTTCTGTGCCAACATTCCCAGTGCATGTATGTGTGTATATATGTATGTATGTATGTGTGTATAAATAAACACACAAATACTACATTATATCAATGATGTATATATATTAAGTATGATACATAGATGACTATTTTAATCTAATTGTGAATCAACTGTATATACTGGTTATGTGCGTGTGTGTTTGTGTATACACACACACTTACTACAAGTATATGCAATGGTGTATATATATATATATATATATATATATATATGTGTGTGTGTGTGTGTGTGTGTGGTTCAAAATTGTCAAAAAAAACCAAAAGATGCGCTAGGGAATAATAAATAAGATATATTAGTTTGATGCTCAGAAAAAATGGAATCAACATTGATGTTTCAAACCTAGTGACGGCGATGTTATACCTCCAATCATCTTCCCACATAACCTCAGACTCAACACAGAGGCCTACATCAAGTGCCTGGAGGAGGTAGTGCTGCCCTGGGTCAAGAAGGTGGCTGCTGGAAGACCCTGTGTCTGGCAACAGGACTCTGCACCAAGCCACACAAGCAGGAGAACCCAGTCATGGCTGTCAGACAATTTCTGCAACCACACCACCTTTAACATCTTGCCACACAACTCCCCAGACTGCAATCCCCTTGATTATTATGTGTGGGGCGCAGTTGAGTGAGAGACTAACAAAACTCCTTGTAACACCAAACATGAACTGAAGGCAAGGATTATGGCATCATTCACCAACTTAACCCTTTCGTTACCATATTTCTGACCAAAATACACCCCTTATGTGTTTCAATTAATTTCTAACGTAATCATAAATTTAGTCTGGTTTCATTAAACAACTATAACTTTTTTATTTATCGATATATTAATCTGATTTTTGGAAGATAATTTAATGAAATATTCTCAACCAATTCTATACTATAAATTTTGTCACAAAGTGACTCTAATTGCAGGTAGATACAGGTAAATTCAACAAAATATAAAATTATTAAAATTTTGTTCAAACATTGCTATAGAAAATGGGTTATTAGCTAATATTCAATTGGGTATACAAGAAAATTTTACGATAGAATTTGTTATTCTGGGTAACTTTCTGATACCCATAATAATATTTATGGCAAAATAGTCTAAATTTCATTTAAGGTTGTGGGAAACCACAAACTATCCTTTCTTTCGCTTTGTTTACGTTTAGCGTAACGGTTTGTTTCCGCCGTAATGATTTCAAATAGGCTCATTCGAAGTAAATAGAAATAGTCTAAGGCTTTACTCTCCTGGGAAAGTCTGTGGCTTGGTCCAGTTTCTTCAGAAAAATCACCGAAAGAAACAGTTTTTAAATTTTCACTCCATTCAGGTGCCAATTCATTTTCTTTATCACTGTCGGAGATCTCGAATTCACTGTTTTCACTTTCGGAAAATGAAACATCAGATTCATTATCAAATACCTCGTGCTTTTTTTTTCAGTCATAGAGTTAGATTTATGAAGGTCTTCAGTAGAAAATCCTTCGAATTCTGACTCGCTGCTTGATATAATGAAATTCGTATCCATTTTTTGTCAGAATTACAAATTTTGAAAACACAATAGGAACAAATTTCGGAAAAAAATCTCCCAAAATTCACGGAATTAAAATTACACTTCGATTATTGTACAAAACTGTAGTTGAACTGTTTACGAAGTATAATACGAGTTTTCACGAATGTACTAAAGAGATTTGCTCTGATATTCTCATTTAAATATGAATAGGTAAATTCGGGCAGGTTTGGGCGGTTTGGTCACATTAACCAAAATGTTTTTTGGGCGGCTTTGGGTAGTTTGGTAACGAAAGGGTTAAATGAAAGAGTTGCAGGAAATTCAAAAGTCATCTGGAGGCTGTGGTTGAAGCCAATACTGTGTCCTACAGTGGAAATCTGTAGAGAAAACCTTAAAAAGTGATAGCTGAAGGATTAGAATTAATCAAAGGATATACTAAGTATGTCTACCTGCTGGAAATAACAGTCAAAACTTTTATTTGAATCACCAAAATAAGAGTTTTGACTGTTATTTCCAGCAAGTAGATATACTTAGTATGTACTTTGATTAATTTTAATCCTTCAGCTATTTAATGTCTCTTTTGGGGTCTGCAATCGCTTATATTATTGATTCTGTTATTATCATTTTTAAATTGTTACACTAGATAATAACAGAGTCAGTGGTATCTTTGCAAATTATTTTTTAATGAATTATTTTTTTCTCATGAATTATTTCCTCTGTATTGAACTTAAAAAGTTATACATATACACACACACACACACACACATATATACACACACACATATATATAAATATACACACACACACACACATATATATATATATATATATACACATAAACACACACACACACACACACACATACATACAGAAGAGTTTTCAGTTTCTGTCAAATCCACTCACAAAGCCTTGATTGGGGTGGGTGCCATGCAATGGGACTGAACCCTAAACCATGTGGTTGAGTAGCAAACTTGTTAACCACACAGCCATGCCAATACCTTAAATACATACAGAATTACAAACCGAATTCAAACAGCAGCAACACCAAGAAGATGCATTCTCGTCTATAATAATCCACAAACCAAACGTACAAACAGACATAGAAATTCACTTCCGCAATTCTTTTGTCTTTCGTATTTCATGACACCAACAGCGATGCACATAATAAGTTGTTTGTGTTTGGAGAGTGTAAAAACGTTAATGAATGTACATGCATGAGATAGCTTGAGTTCAACTGAGCACATGATCGCTTCCTGTCCACCAAGAGACATACTTAATGCAATAGAGAAATTGTGAAAACAGCTGAGCTTTCAGTTGCAATGCTTAAACGGATATATAAATAAATAAATGTATGTATGTATGTATGTATGCATGCATATATATGTATGTATGCATATATATATATGTATGTACGTATGCACATATATATATATATATATATATATATATATATATATATTATATATATATATGTATGTATGTATATATGTGTGTGTGTATACATGTATATTTTTTATATACATATATATAAACATACACGCACATATATACATACATACGCACATATATACATACATACACACAACACACACACAATATATATATATATATATATATATATACATACATTATATTTCTATAAACATATATAGATATATAACATTTCTTTATATATACATACGCATCGGTTGTCAAGCAATGCTAGGGGGACAAACACAGACACACAAACACACACACATACATATATATATATATATATATATATATATATATATATATATATGCGTATGTATATATATTTAAATGTTTATATATGTGCACATATACAGATACATACGTGTGTGTATAAATTTACATGTATGCAATGTATATGCAAATATATATATATATGTACATATGTGTACATATATATATGTATGGATGTGTGGTAAGTAGCTTGCTAACCAACCACATGGTTCCGGGTTCAGTCCCACTGCGTGGCATCTTGGGCAAGTGTCTTCTGCTATAGCCCCGGGCCGACCAAAGCCTTGTGAGTGGATTTGGTAGACGGAAA
The DNA here is from genome assembly GCF_006345805.1 of Octopus sinensis. NCBI lineage: Eukaryota > Metazoa > Mollusca > Cephalopoda > Octopoda > Octopodidae > Octopus > Octopus sinensis. The sequence goes on along the minus strand of NC_043013.1, from coordinate 50,685,021 downwards.
CTGAAAGAAGCCTGTCGTATATATATGTATATGTATGTATGTGTGTGTGTATGTGTTTGTGTGTCTGTGTTTGTCCCCCTAGCATTGCTTGACATCCGATGCTGGTGTGTTTACGTCCCCGTCACTTAGCGGTTCGGCAAAAGAGACCGATAGAATAAGTACTGGGCTTACAAAGAATAAGTCCCTGGGTCGATTTGCTCGACTAAAGGCGGTGCTCCAGCATGGCCACAGTCAAATGACTGAAACAAGTAAAAGAAAAAAGAAAAAGATAAAAGAAATATATATATATATAAATGTCTGTATGAGTTAGAGGTTAAGAAACCATCTAAGGGATATCAAATATCCAATATACTACTGGGTGTGTACCTACGTATCTTTAAGCAAGTGCTTACAATTGCATGGCAATATTGCAATTGAATATTATGTATGGATGGGGGTAAATTGGAAATCTACCCAGGATTTATAAGGCAAATAAGAAAATGGAGAGGATATAAAATTGACAAATGTCAGCCAGTAAACATTCCATTACATCTATTTATTAAATGATAACAAACATGTGTTTAAGTGGTACAAGTAAAGGAATGAGATTAGCCAATAAATACGTAAACAGATATATATATATATATATATATAATATATATATATATATATACTCTTACTCTTTACTCTTTTACATGTTTCAGTCATTTGACTGCGGCCATGCTGGAGCACCGCCTTTAATCAAGCAACTCGACCCGGGACTTATTCTTTTGTAAGCCCAGTACTTATTCTATCGGTCCCTTTTGCCGAACCTCTAAGTGACGGGGACATAAACACACCAGCATCGGTTGTCAAGCAATGCTAGGGGGACAAACACAGACACACAAACACACACACATACATATATATTATATATATATATATATATATATATACATATATACGACAGGCTTCTTTCAGTTTCCGTCTACCAAATCCACTCACAAGGCATTGGTCGGCCTGGGGCTATAGCAGAAGACACTTGCCCAAGATGCCACGCAGTGGGCTGAACCCGGAACCATGTGGTTGGTTAGCAAGCTACTTACCACACAGCCACTCCTACGGACATGAAATGTAAAAGCCGGACTAGACTACCTTATGCACAACTCCATTGTCTCCGAGACAAAAAGGATGCCAACAACAATATATATATATATATATATATATATATATATATATATATATGTAGAGAGAGAGAGAGAGGAGAGAGAGAGAGAGAGAGAGTGTGAATGAATAATAATGGATGAGTGTACAACTCATCTATTATTATTCATTCATCTCTCGGAGTGGTTGGCATCAGGAAGGGCATCCAGCTGTAGAAACTTTGCCAGATCAGATCGGTGCCTGGTGCAGCCTTCTGGCTTGCCAGCCCTCTGTCAAACCGTCCAACCCATGCCAGCAGGGAAAGCAGGCGTTCAACAACAAAGATGAGGATGATGATGATGATGAATGTAAAAACGGGTTAATTATTGTGCTGCATGCTAACGATTCTGCCAGCTCATTGATTTCTCCCAATTTAAAAATAATAAAATTAATAAAATGCAAAAATTAATTTTAAAATAATAAAATATTAAAATTGATTTTTAAAGATTGAAAAAAATAAAAATAAAAAAAATCAGTTAGGCGGTGCTCCAGCATGGCCACAGTCAAATGACTGAAACAAGTAAAAGAGTAAAAGAGTAGAGAGTTAAGATTTGGAGAAAACATATTTACAAAGTAGCTGGAAATATCTGGATTTATCCAATCCATACAAATATAAAATAAACAACAACAAATATTTCTTAATTTTTAAATCATAAAATATTAAAAATTTATCAAAAAAGAGTTTTAAAGCAAAAAAAAAAAAAAAAAGGAAGTGTTAGAATTTGGTCTAAACACTTTGGTATTTACTGAATCCTCTTGTACCGATTCCAGTGCCAAGAAATAAATAAAACTAGTCGAAATCTCTTTAATAAGGTGTTTTACTTATGATCGTGATAACACAAATAAACAAATAGTTTCGTTAAGGGACTTTTGGCATGTTTTCAAGAGGATGATTTATTTATGATTGAAGTTGAAAAGGTACAGGAAAACATACAATGGCATCAAACAGCACCAATTAAAACACATAAAAAAAAAACATTGGAGCGGGGGGCGGGGTCTGTGAGAAGCAGAAGAGTCTGAAACTAACCTAAGTGCACATCTAGTGCAAATTTAAACACTTTTTTTATGGACACATTTCTTTCGTTCTTGCTGTTTTCTCAGAATTTTATCTTTAAGGCTAACTTGTCATCATCATGATTATCTTCATCCTTATCACCATCATTATTATCATTATTATTATTATTTTTATTATTATTATCATCACCATTATTACTATCATCCTTATCGTAATTATTATTATTATTATTATTATTATAATCATTAATTTTATCACCACCATATCATTATTATTACTATGATCGTTGATTTTATTATTACTGCTAATACAATTATCATTATCAGTATTTATAATCTTTATTGTTATTATTGTTATCAAAATATAAATTCTGAAAATAAGGTGCATATAAAAAAATCAAAGTAAACTAAAGCAAAAAAATTAAACAAAATCTATTATTATCATTAGTATTATCATCATCATTATCATTATTATTATTAAGGCAGCAAGTTGGCAGAATCACCAAGGGTGTCAGACAAAATTCTAACACGCATTTCTTCCAATCCTTTAGAACCTGAGTTCAAATTCCGCCAAGGTCAACTTAGCCTTTTATCCTTTCGGAGTCGATAAATTAAGTATCAGTCAAGTACTGGGGTCAAAGTAATCAACTAGTCCCCTAACCCAAAATTACAGGCCTTGTGCCTTTAGCAGAAAGGATTATTATCATTATTATAATTATTGTTATTATTAATATTATTATTATTATTATTATTATTATTAATATTATTATTATCATTATTATTATTATTATTATTATTATTATTACTATTATTATTATTATTATTAAGCTGGTAGAAACATCAAGGGCATCAGATAAAATTCTCATGTATTTCTTCCAATGTTTTAGTTCAACCAAGGTCAACTTTGCCTTTCATCTTTTTGGGGTTGACAAAGCAAGTAGCAGCTGAAAACTGGGGTCAATGTATTTTACTTTTTCAGTAATGTTTAGATTACTCGCTTTAATTGGAGCGAGCCTATATTATTATTATTAATAAAAAAATATTTAATTACAGTTATTATATATATATATATATATAGGCGCAGGAGTGGCTGTGTGGTAAGTAGCTTGCTAACCAGCCACATGGTTCCGGGTTCAGTCCCACTGCGTGGCATCTTGGGCAAGTGTCTTCTGCTATAGCCCCGGGCCGACCAATGCCTTGTGAGTGGATTTGGTAGACGGAAACTGAAAGAAGCCTGTCGTATATATGTATATATATAAATATAAGTGTGTGTGTATATATATATATAAGTGTGTGTATAAGAATAAGCCCTGGGGTCGATTTGTTCAATTAAAGGCGATACTCCAGCATGACCTGCCGTCAAAATGACTGAAACAAGTAAAAGAATATAGAACATCTAATACTTAGCATCACACCACTTCTGATGCTAAGAAGCATTAGACGTGGTGTGCAAGAGAGACGTCTGCACTGGTATGGTCATGTGGTGAGAACGGATGAGGATAGCTGTATGAAAAAGTGCCACAGCCTAGCGGTTGAGGGAACCTGTGGAAGAGGTAGACCCAGGAAGACCTGAGATGAAGGGGTGAAGCACAACCTTCGAACATTAGGCAATGACTAGTGACCAAGACCTTTGGAGATATGCAGTGCGTGAGAAGACGTGGCATGCCAAGTGAGACCATAACCTTGTGGCCTATGCCAGAGGTGTAACCAGCCCACATATGCATACCTTTCCTTGACTGGACACTAAACTCTGCTTGTGAAGACCTGTTGAGGCAAGTGAAATCGAAATCAAATAAAATTTTCAAATTTGATGACTGGCACCCGTGCCAGTGGAGTGCTAAGAGCACCATCCGTACGTGATCACTGCCAGAGCAGCTGACTGGCTTCCATGCCAGTGGCACGTAAAAAGTACCATTCAAATGTAATCATTACCAGCATCACCTTATTGGCACTTGTGCTGGTGGCATGTGAAAAACATTCGACCGAGGTCGATGCCAGTGCCTCTGGACTGGCTCCTGTGCAGGTGGCATGTAAAATAACACCACTTGAGCATGGCTGTTGCCAGTACTGCCAGACCGGCCCTCGTAAAAGCACCCACTACACTCTCAGAGTGGTTGGCGTTAGGAAGGGCATCCAGCTGTAGAAACTCTGCCAGATCAGATTGGAGCCTGGTGCAGCCATCTGGTTCGCCAGTCCTCAGTCAAATCGTCCAACCCATGCTAGCATGGAAAGCTGACGTTAAACAAAATGATGATGATGTGTGTGTGCCCAGCAAATGGGTAAGGCACCTAATGATAAATGGTATAGATATACATGCACGTATGTAACTTAGGCCAATATTTGAAGATGAGAACTTATTGAAATTAATAATTAGACAAATGTTATAATGAACAAAAAAAAACAAATATAGATAAATTCAACGAAAGAAAAAATATACAAAAATCTATGGAAATAAATTTCTTGTAGAAAATTGATAAAATATAATGTGTAAAAAAAAGTAACATAACAGATTGTTTATATAAAAATATACACAAAAATGAATGTGTGTGTACAACTGTGTATGCATGTATGTTTGTATGTATGACATTGCATGTTTGACTGCATATGCATGTATGTATGTCTGTATTTGTGTGTGTGTATGACTGTATGATCATGTGTGTGTATGACTGTTTAAGCATAAATGTAGAGGCATAATCTGTACACACATACATACATACATGGACACATACACACACAAACACACATACTTAGAAATATATACACATAGAAATATACATACACATATACATATTACATACACACAAACATACATACACACACGTAAACGCATACACATAAAAATATACATACATACACACATGCACACAAACATACATATACACACACAAACACATATGCATACAAATATGCATACATACACACATACATACTACATACACATATACATACATACACATACATACATACAAATTTACAGACATACAAATATACACATATGCAAATATACATGCATACATACATACATTCATACATGCATACAAATATATATACAAACATGTATAGATATGTATGTATACACATGTATACAGTCATAAACATGGTTCAGCTTTTGTGTATGCCAAGAACATACACTTAAAAACATATCTAATTATAAATGTATGTATGTACATGTATGATACAGAGTTTATGTGTGTGTGTGTGTGTGTGTGTGTGTGTGTGTGTGTGTAAATACATACACCAGCCTATTGTTCGACATAATTTCTTATTCAAAGAATACACTTTTTTTTTCAAATGCCCTCCTTATGCACACGCACACATACATACATCCATGCACACACACACACACACACACAGACATATATCCACACACTCGCACACGTACACTTGCACGTATGAACATAGTCATGCCTTCGCAAATGCACTTAGAAAAGCACCTGCACACATGCACTCGCCTACCCATACATACACTCATGCATGCACAACGAACATGCGCATGCGTGCATACGCTCACAGACACATTCACACATACGTATTCATACACACCCACATTCACTCTCAAACATATTCACATGCACCTATACATACATACACTTATACATGCACATACACCTGCATTCATACACACACATACATACGCTTATATATATATATATCTACACACACACACACACATATATATATATAGACATACACACACACACACGCCTTCACACAATCATGTTCATACACTCAACACTCACATTCACACACATACATATTTACAAACTCATTCATTCACGGAAACACACACATACACACACACACATACATACATGCATATGTATAAATATATATACACACACATGCACACACACGCATATATATAAATATATACACACACAAGCATATGTATATATAAACACACACACACATATATATACACACATACACACACACATACACATATATACAGACACATGCATATATATATATATATACACACACATACACACACATATATACACACACACACACGCATATATATAAATATATACACACACAAGCATATGTATATATAAACACACACACACGTATATATACACACATACACACACACATACACATATATAGAGACACATGCATATATATATATATATATACACACACACATACACACACATATATACACACACACACACGCATATATATAAATATATACACACACAAGCATATGTATATATAAACACACACACACACATATATATACACACATACACACACACATACACATATATACAGACACATGCATATATATATATATATACACACACATACACACACATATATACACACACACACACGCATATATATAAATATATACACACACAAGCATATGTATATATAAACACACACATATATATACACACATACACACACATGCATTCGCACAACAATCACGCTCACACACTCATATTCACACAACAAATACACTGATACACACACACAACAAACACACTGACACACGCACACAAACACAAAGTCACACACACACACACACACACACATACACACACTGATGCTTAGCTGCGTATGTCACTAGACAGAAGTTGGTTTAATTATCAGTGTTGTCATTCATAAATAAGTAGGCCTTAGCCAAGAGAATAATTAGGAGAAGCCTGAGGAAATATTTACACTAACTTCATTCCGTACAAACAGAGAAGAAAACATTGGTGAAGGGCTGCAAAATAAACGAGTCGGAAGAGGTGAAAGCAATCATCGCAGAGTGAAAATTAGAAAAGGAATGAGGGTTTATGGAATTGCAAAGGAATTAAGAAGAATATTGATGGCATTTTTCGGTTTAGCAACGTTCCTCAATTCTTTTAGTGAAAGTCTTCATGGTTTTGGTGAGAAACAACTAAATCTGGGGATTGATGGCACTTTCAGAACCAAAGTATCAGATGTGTATCTTTTTATCTTTTATATATTTCAGTCAGAATGTTTTTAGTCAAATGAACAGACACCCTCCCCACCCACAATGCCTTTTTTTTATTTTAAAAGTCTGGTACTTATTCTATCAGCCTCTTTTGCTGAACTGCTTAGTTATGGGGATCTAAACACACCAGCACTGGTTATAAACCAGTGGCGGAGGACAAACACAGACACAAAAACACACATAGATACACATATGCGGTGAGCTGGCAGAATCATTAGCACACTGGGCAAAATGCTCATCGGTATTTCGTCTGCCATTACGTTCTGAGTTCAAATTCCGCCGAGGTCGACTTTGCCTTTCATCCTTTCGGGGTCGATTAAATAAGTAACAGTTACGCACTGGAGTCGATGTAATCAACTTAATCCGTTTGTCTGTCCTTGTTTATCCCCTCTATGTTTAGCCCCTTGTGGGCAGTAAAGAAGTATATATAAGTACAATGGGCTTCTTTCAGTTTCCATCAACCAAATCCACACACAAGGCTTTGGTGGGCCCGAGAGTATAATAGAAGACACTTGTTCCAGGTGCCACACAGACTGAACCCAGAACCATGTGGCTGGGGAGCAAACTTTTTACCACACTGCTACACCTGTGTCTATATATGCAAAATTCATTGAAAGATACAGCTTCTAATGGGCCTTCGTGTCATAGGATTAACATGAAGGGTCACATTTTATTTGAGAGCAATTTCACCTCATACTAAGGACTGCATTCCTCCCCTTTGGTTAAGGTTACCATGCACTTATACATATATGTGCAAACCAGGTGAGGCAGGGTTTACATTGTGAAAGACTGACAATGCCCATACATGCAAGTCTCCAACCTCCACTCCACCAATGCTGCCCATGGAAAATGGCAAAGGATGCTACAGTATGGCACAAGTGTCATCACAAGAATTTGCTGACAGAATACAAAAAGTTAGATTAATCACCACAAGACTTCGAATCCCATCCAAAAGGTTCTGACAATCAATCCACCACTTTGAATTGGTAATTTTTTTGTATAGAAAATATGAAATGGAAAGTCACCCTTAGTGAGGTTTGAACTCACAGTACAGAAATACAGAAAAAATACTGCAAAGGTGTTCTATCAAATACTCTACTAATTGTGCCATGTTACCAAGTCACTCTAAGCTCTTGGCAAGTGTATTCCTATCAAACCAGGAGAGAGAGAAATGATGATATATTCAGCCATGCCAAGCCCATCACTCTCAACTACCATTAACCATTCAGTATTCAGGATACTCCATCAAATGTAACATTTGTTCACATTGTTACCAATTAATCATGCATTAGCTTGTAGCATAGGGCTCACAATTATGAGGTTCTGAGTTCGATTCCCACACCGAGCTGTATGTTGTGTTCTTGATGCTGCATAAAAAGCACCTGTTTTGGTGCCACATAAAAAGCACCCATGCCTGTGTCACGTACAAAGCACTCATGCTGGTTCCGAGTAAAATGCATCTGTGCCGGTGTCACACAAAAGACACTTGTACCATTGCCACATCTGTGCTGGTGTCACATAAGTAACAAAACGCCCATGCTGGTGCCACATAAAAATTACCTGTGCTGATGTCATGCAAAAATCACCCAGGAGACTCTGTAAATTGATTGACATTAGGAAGGGCATCCAGCCATATAAACCATACCAAAAACAGACAATCGGAGCATGGTATAGCCCTCCAGCTTCCCAGCTCTTGCCGAATTGCCCAACCCATGCCAGCATGGAAAACAGATGACAAATGATGATCATGATCAACCTCAGTATGCAGCTGATACTTATTTTATGGTTATCATTGACCTCATTGTGGAGGCACATGGCTTGGTGGTTAGGGTGTCAGCATCATGATCGCAAGATTGTGGTTTTGATTCCTGGACCGGGTGACACGTTGTGTTCTTGAGCAAAACACTTCATTTCACGTTGCTCCAGTCCACTCAGCTGGCAAAAATGAGTAATGCTGCGATGGACTGGTGTCTCGTCCAGCTGGGGAACACATACGCCATAGAAACTGGGAAACCGGGCCCATGAGCCTGGCTAGGCTTTAAAAGGGCACATTTATTTTATTTTTTATTTATTGACCTCAGTACTTTATTGGTCTGGTACTTTATTTTATTGCTGGTATCAACCTCAGTGCTTGGTTGTTCCTTAATTTTACCACCATCATCATCATCGTTGGACAGTTTAACTGAGGTCTGGAGAGCCAGCAGCTGCACCAGGCTCCAATCTGTTCTGGCAGAGTTTCTACAGCTGGATGCCCTTCCTAACAGTAACCACTCTGAGAGTGTAGTGGGTGCTTTTTACGTGTCACTGGCATGGGGGCCAATCAAGCAGTACTGACATCAACCATATTTGAAAAGTGCTTTTTATGTGCCACTGGTACAGGAACCAGTCAGGGGTTACTGGCATTGTCCACGTTCAGGTAGTGCTTTTTACATGCCACCGGCAAATTGCTACACAACCAGATCAATATCTCAACATCTTGCTCCATCTTTTAACACACTCTTTTTAAAAGAAAAAGAAAAAGAAGTGGAGGAGGAAGAAGAAGAAGAAGAAGAAGAAGAAGAGAAGAAGAAGAAGAAGGAAGAAGAAGAAGAAGAAGAAGAAGAAGAAGAAGAAGAAGAAATGGAAGGAAAGGAAGAAGAAAATTATGATCATAGACATGATGATGGTGGTGGTGGTGGTGGTGGTGGTGGTGGTGGTGGTGGAAGAAGAGGAACATCTTCCCAACAGATGCTATTACCATTCCGCCTTATCTCAGATATTACAACAACTGGTGTCTGACATGATTCCACAGTCTGGCATCAACCAATGTCTACAAGACAATCATCACAGAGCGTTTCCAAAAGTTCTTCACTGGGTAAACTCCGTATCTCTGTTCCATTTCACAAACACACTTCCTTATCTTCAAGGAAATTTCAAAAATCTTAATTTCAATTATTTATTTTTGCATCATATTTTAATGTCTGTAGTTTATCTCCTCCATGTTAGCAGTTCAACCTTTTTTCTCCGTTGCCTTCTTCTTCAGCTCCACATACACACACACACATATAGATATGTATATATATATATATATATATATATATATATATATATATACGTACATATATATTTATATACACACCCATATGTACATATATATATATATATAATACACATATATATGCACATATATGTATATATGTATATATATATATACATATATACAAATATATATATATATACACATATATATACACACATATATATGTATATATATATATGTATATATATATATACATATATATATATATACACATATATATACACACATATATATGTATATATATATAAATACATATATATACACATATATAAATATATATACATACACATATATAAATATATATATATATATACACATATAAATATATATATATATATATACATATTATGTACATCATCATCATCATCATCATCATCATTTAGCGTCCGTTTTCCATGCTAGCATGGGTTGGACGGTTCTACTGGGGTCTGTGAAGCCAGAAGGCTTCATCAGGCCCAGTCAAATCTGGCAGTGTTTCTACGGCTGGATGCCCTTCCTAACGCCAACCACTCCGTGAGTGTAGTGGGTGCTTTTTACGTGCCACCCACACTGGTGCCAGACAGAGCTGGCAAACGGCCACGAACGGATGGTGCTTTTTATGTGCCACCGGCACGAGGGCCAGGCGAGGCTGGCAACGGACACGAAACGGGGCGGTGCTGGCAACGGTCGCGAAACGGAAAGTTCTCTTACATGCCACCGGCACTGGTAACACATCTGCAATTTCCATTGATCGATTTCCATTGATCGATTTCGATTCTGATCCTCACTTGCCTCAATGGGTCTTCACAAGCAGAGTTTCGACATGCCACCGGCACTGGTAGCACATCCGCAATTTCCATTGATCGATTTCGATTCTGATCCTCACTTGCCTCAACACGTCTTCACAAGTAGAGTTTTGTGTCCAAGAAGGGAAGGTATGCATACGTAGGCTGGCTCCATCCCATGTAGAAGGCCACGGGTTGTGGACTCATTTGTCCTGCCGGGTCTTCTCGCGCACAGCACACTTCCAGAGGTCTCGGTCTCTAGTCATTTCCTCAGTGAGACCTAAAGTTCGAAGGTCGTGCTTCACCACCTCGTCCCAGGTTTTCCTGGGTCTGCCTCTTCCACAGGTTCCCTCAACCGCTAGGGTGTGGCACTTTTTCACACAACTATCTTCATCCATTCTCGCCACATGACCATACCAGCGCAAACGTCTCTCTTGCACACCACAACTGATGCTTCTTAGGTCCAGCTTTTCTCTCAAGGTACTTACACTCTGCCGAGTGTGAGTACCGGCATTACACATCCATCGGAGCATACTGGCTTCATTTCTAGCGAGCTTACGCATATCCTCAGCAGTCACGGCCCATGTTTCACTGCCATGTAGCATGGCTGTTCGTACACACGCATCATACAGTCTGCCTTTCACTCTGTGTGAGAGGCCTTTTGTCACCAGCAGAGGTAAGAGCTCTCTGAACTTTGCCCAAGCTATTCTTACTCTAGCAGTTACACTTTCAGCACACCCGCCCCCGCTGCTGACTTGGTCACCTAGGTAACGGAAACTATCAACTATTTCTAGTTTTTCTCCCTGGAAAGTGACGGAAGTTGGTCTCAGAGCATTTTCAGTGTTTATTGTTCCTGAGCATCTGCCACATACAAAAACCATCTTCCTAGTTAGCCTTCCTTTGACATTGCTGCATCTCTTATGTGTCCATAGCTTACACTTGGTGCATCTTATAGAGTTCTACCTACACCTTTTCTACAGATCGAGCAGGGCCATCTACCTGAAGGTGTTTGTGATTTGTCTACCTTCCTACTGATTACGACTTTGGTTTTAGCTAGATTGACTCTGAGACCCTTCGATTCTAATCCTTGTTTCCACACCTGAAACTTCTCCTCCAGTTCTGATAGCGACTCAGCAATTAGAGCAAGGTCATCAGCATAGAGGAGCTCCCAAGGGCATCCTGTCTTGAATTCCTCCGTTATTGCCTGGAGGACTATGATAAATAGGAGGGGGCTGAGTACTGAGCCTTGGTGGACCCCTACCTCTACCCGGAATTCTTCACTGTACTCATTTCCAACCCTCACCCTACTAGCGGCGTCCCTATACATGGCCCGCACAGCTCTCACTAACCATTCATCTATCCCTAGTTTTCTCATTGCCCACCAGATAAGGGATCGGGGGACCCTGTCGAAGGCTTTCTCCATGTCAACAAAAGCCAGGTACAGGGGCTTATCTTGGCTAGGTATTTCTCCTGCAGCTGCCTTACCAGGAATATAGCATCAGTAGTACTTTTCCCTGGCACAAACCCAAACTGCATCTCATCTAAACTAACTCTCTCTCTAATTAGTTGGGCTATGACCCTCTCCGTAACCTTCATCACCTGGTCCAACAGCTTGATACCTCTGTAGTTATTTGTATCTAGGGCATCACCTTTACCTTTGTAGCAGTTGACTATTATACTGCTACACCAGTCATTGGGTATGACCCCTTTGTGTATCACCTGATTAACTATATGGGTGACTAGGCTATAGCCGACACTACCAGACATTTTGAGCATCTCTGCAGTGATTCCTGATGGGCCTGGGGCTTTCCCTGTCTTCATGCTTCTAATTGCCTTAGCTACCACAGAACTATCAACTCGGATAGCTGGTCCCTCTGTTGGGTCAACATTCGGCAGACTCTCTTTATCCCATTCATTTTCTTCATTCAGCAACCTTTCATAGTGGCATCTCCAAACCTCTCTCTTTGCATCCTCATTTAGCGCAAGTGAACCATCTTCCATGCGAACACACTTCTCTCCTACCACATCACGATTCTCTCTCACACACTGTCTTGCAACACGAAACACCTCCAGTCTTTGGTCCTCACGGCGCAGAACATTGGCAAATTTTTTCTTATCTGCTTCCCCTCTGGCTAAATAAACCTGTCTCCTAGCTTCTCTTTTGGCAGTCTGATACAATTCCCTGCTACCCCCATTTTTCCAGACCTTCCAAGCCTGTCTCTTTTCTCTAATAGCCCTGTCTACAATATTGTTCCACCACCACGTTATTCTAGGTCGAGAGGGGACTTTGCACCAGCCACAGATCTGGTCAGTGGCTCTCAGCAGGTTGTCCCTTAGAAACGTCCAGCTGTCTTCTACCCCCTGTGATGCTCTATCCCCTTCTACTTCGTCAGAGGCTTCAAGTAATATGTCCCTAAATCTCTGTCCATTTGCAGGATCTTTAAGCTTCCAGATCCTTCTTCTCCATATTTGTCGTTTTCTGGTTGTCCTCCTAGTCCTGATCCTAAAGTCACTAACTACCAGTCTATGTTGTGGGGTACATTCTTCACCTGGGAAGGTTTTGGCATTTATAAGCAGCCATCTCTCCCTTTGCCTTGTAAGGATGTAGTCAATTTAGCTGGTATGTTGGCCCGATTGGTAAGTGACTAGGTGGCTGGTAGGTTTCCTGAAGTTAGTGTTGCAAATCATAAGATTATTTGCATCGCAGAACTCCAGCAGCCTGGTTCCCTCCTCGTTGCGGGAGCCATAGCCATAGCCTCCATGTACGCCATGGAAGCCCCCAGCATGTCGTCCAACGTGACCATTGAAGTCACCAGCCACAAAGATAAGGTCTCTGTCGTTCGTCAATAAGGTAGTCTGCAGTAGAGTGTCATAGAATCGGTCTTTCTGTCCATCGGGTAGCCCCGACTGAGGAGCATAGGCTGATATAATGGTTGCTAAACTATGATGAAGCACTAATCTAATCTTAAGTATTCTGTCACTTACTCTGATTACCTCAATTACTTTATCTACCCATTTCTCAGCGATAAGTATACCCACGCCACCAACCCCGTCAGTGCTCCCTGCCCAGAAAATCTTGTACCTGCGTTCCTTGCCTGTGAGGAACCTAGCTGATCCTCCTCTCCACCTTATTTCTTGCATGCAACATATATCCACACATCTCCGTTCAAGCATCTCGACTATCTCACCAGACCTACCTTTCAGCTATCTCACCAGACCTACATATATAAATATATATATATATACATATATTAATATACACACATATATAAATATATATATATGTATATATATATATACACACATATATAAATATACACATATATATATATATATATATATATATATATATATATACACATATATATTTATATATATACACATATATATATATACACACACACAAACATTTTTCTCTCCTATCTCTGATTCATTTGCAGTCCTTTCTTTCATCACTTCCCCACCCATATACACACATGTATAAACACACCTGCATGCACACACCCACACACACATATAAACCCATTAATACATGCATGCATACAGACAAGTGTATATGTATATGTATATATATATATATATATATATATAATATATATATATGCATATGTTTGTATGTATGTATAAGCATATATACATACATAGCCATACACATGCACACATATATACATATACAATACACATACATACACACACTTATTCTATCTGTCCAACCAATGCCAACATGGAAAATGGATGTTAAATGCAATGATGATGATGATGATGGTAGTGACACACATGTATATTCAAGAATACACACACACACACACACATACACACATGTATAAAAATATTCACATGCATATAAACACACAGATAAACACACCTTCAAGACACAGGCCCACGCACACACACACACAAGACCTACTTTAATTATGGAAGTTAAAGTGTTTTCCTTATCTCCAGATTCTTTATCTTTCACAACTATTAAAAGTATCAGTCAGTCTATTAAGGACTTCCTCCTGTCTCTTTTGGAGTTCTTTAATTGGGATCTGACAGTTCCTTAAACTAAAAAAAAAAACATTTTTTGCCCATCCCATTATTATTATTTTTATTATTATTGAGTGAGAGAGCAGTTCATGCCATCAAAGTGACACTGGGGTAAAATATACGAAGCCCAATATACCCATCATGACTACTCGTCTGATAAAGGTACACCAGGCACATGCATCACAACCATATGTGCGCGACATGGTGATCTCATATCAAGATAAACAGCACATGACCTTGCAGGTGGGGCCCAGTTAGAATTTTCTTCAGGTTGAGTAGCCCATCCCGCTCAAACGGTCCCTGAATAAGGGTTGTTTAAGGATGTTGAAAAAACCACCCATGTTTCCAGAGGTGAATTATTCAAACCCCAAAGAATCCCTCTCAACACATGGCTATGATGCTCCCCCACTACTTCTGCTCGTGATCAGAGATGCACATATCGTCAGCCACTAAGGGACATGCTCAACTGGTTAAGGTCAAGCAACTGACAAGCAAATCTGTGGTATTGAGCAGAATATTTGCTGTAGCCCATCTTTTATACCAAGACAAAACAATGTACATGATAACACTTCCAATCAGTTAAGATCAGAAGCCATGAGAGCCACTGCCTGGTACTGCATCATTATTATTCCAGCAACTTCCACCTGCTGTAAGAAGTAAAGTAAATATATCTTTTATACTTTGACTTTTATTTGTTTCAGGCATTAGTCTGAGGCCATGCTGGGGCACCGCCTTGAGGAATTTTTGTTGAATAAATCAAACCCAGTACTTATTCTAACAGTCTCTTTTACTGAATGGTAAGTCAACGGGATGTAAACAAACCAGCAATGGTTGTCAGGCAGAGATAGAGGTGGGGTCAGATATAGACACAAAGACACACACATAAATATATATCATCATCATTTAACGTCCGCTTTCCATGCTGGCATGGGTTGGACGGTTTGACTGGGGACTGGCAAGCCAGATGGCCGCACCAGGCTCCAATCTGATCTGGCAAGGTTTCTACAGCTGGATGCCCTTCCTAATGTTAACCACTCTCAGAGTGTACTGGATGCTTTTTATGTGTCATTGGCATGGGCGCCAGTCAGGCGGCACTGACATAAGCCATGACAATGATTTGACTTGACTCAACAGGTCTTCTCAAGCACAGCATATTGCCCAATGATTGAAGGGTACTTTTAAACAAGACAATTATGCGTCATTTATATATATATTATATAAAATTATAAATTAGGGTATCTATGAGATACCACCGTGCTGAAAATAGCAGCCATGATCCAACTCTAAAACCACCTTAAGTGTTCATATAGCAACATGGAGGGAAGACAAAAAGATAAGATGAAACTAGTAAAAAAATTACATCCGTGGTGGACGATGAGTGACCTGAAAGACGATGAGTGACCTGGAAGACGATGAGTGACCTGGAAGACGATGAGTGACCCGAAAGACGATGTTGACCTGGAAGACGATGAGTGACCCGGAAGACGACGAGTGACCTGGAAGACGAAGTGTGACCTGGAAGACGACAAGTGACCTGGAAGGCGATGAGTGATCCGGAAGACGATGAGTGACCCGAAAGACGATGAGTGACCCGGAAGATGATGAGTGACCCGGAAGACAATGAGTGACCCGGAAGAAGATGAGTGACCTGGAAGACTTATTATGAGCGTCACCTCAGGAAAATTTTGTGTTAAACATGGAAAGTTTATTACAGACACATTGAGCATGCTTCGGCAAGCTTATGGTGATAAGGCAATGGGTTGTATGCAATGTTTTGAGTAGTACAAGCACTGCAAAAGAGGTAGAACATCCCTGGAAGTGTGAGCTGGAAGTCTTCTCATGAGTGTCACCTTAGGAAAATTTTGCATTAAACCTGGAAGCCTTGTCCCGAGTGTCACCTCAGGAAATGTGGTATTGTGCATTGAGAGCCAGACCATTCTATTGAGAGTTCTACTGTAATGTTTGGAAGTGTTTGAAGGAGGACATTCGGTGACAGTGACTGCATCGGTGGAGTGTGGAGAATTAGATTCTTCACTGAGCTCTCCTCACTTGAGAGGTTTTCACCAAAAACAACATGGTACCACCTGCACACCAGCCCTGTTTGCCAGATTTAGCACCTGCAGAGACCTCCATCTCTTCCCCAAGATGAAAATGCTGCTCAAAGGTTACTGTTTTAACACTGTTGTCAAAATCTAGAAGTGAATCACAGAAGGTCCTCAACTTGCATACGGAAAATGACTTCCAGGCCAGATTCCAAAAGTGACAGGAACGCTGGGACCTGTGTATTGATGCAAAAGGTAACTATTTTGAAGGAGATGATGTTACAACTTAGGTAAAGGAGTTCATCAAGATCATTGTCATCATCGTTGTTTAACATCCGCTTTCCATGTTGGCATGGTTTGGACGATTTGACTAAGGGCTGGCAAGCCAGAAGGCTACACCAGGCTCCAGTCTGATCTGGCAAAGTTTCTACAGCCAGATGTCCTTCCTAACACCAACCGCTCCAGGAGTGTAGTGGGTACTTTTATGTGCCACCGGCACAAGGGACAGTCTGGTGGCACTGGCAATGACCACGCTCAAATGGTGCTTTTTACATGCTACCGGCATGGGAGCCAGTCAGCAGCCCTGGCAACAATCACACTCGAATGACCCTTTGAAGGTTCCACTGGCACAGGTGCCAATCAGGAAGTACTGTCACTGGCCCCAGTAAACATAACTAATCTGGGAATCTTTTGATACTACCCCATATATATAGTTATGTGTATATAAACAGATCCCTCCAGGGAACACAGATTATGTTAAGAACTGGTTGGAAGCCTGTGGTAATGAAAGCATTTTACAATTAAGGGGTGGGGAGACAAGTTGACCCGGGTCAATGTCATTGAAGACACTGCCAGAAACTATCAGGGTTGTATTGTCTAACATCTGCCACCACCCAAAGGGTACCCCTTTTAGCTCAAGTACCCCAACCATGTTTATAGAGAGAGGGCTCTGTCTTTATTAGCTGTCAATAGGATGTGTGAGTGCATCTGTGTATATGTAAGTGTGTATGTGAGTGTTTGTATGTTTGTAAATATGTATATGTGTGTGTGTGTGTGTGTATCAGAACAAACTTCCAAATTAGATAATAAGTGGATGTTCTATATTTATTATTTTTCTTTCTTCATCATCACCCTCATCATCATCATCATCATCCCTCGCATCACCACCCTCCACCACCGTACACACACACACACACACACACACAACACACACACACACACACACACACACACACACACGCATGCACACAACACCCACCCAGCCGCACTCTATTCTACAGAGGGCAGCACCATTATTACATCTTAAAATACTGAAATTGCTGTATGAATAGGAAATTAAATTTGTCCAGAGACAATTCAAAAGGAACTTTTACATTAAAAAGATAATATTGTTGATGGAAGATACCATATGCTGAAAAGGAGGTGGGGAGGAGGACAAGGTGAAGACGGCAGATGGGGGTGCAGGGGGGGACACAATACACAATCTGGTTTGTTTGTTTTGGGGTTGTTTGGGGTTTTTTTTTTTTGGTATTTTTGTCCTCCTTTTATTCCGTCTGATTATATATTGTCCAACCTAAATAACAGCCACTGGCACAAACCATCTACTTTTTTTGTTGTTTGTTTGGGTCTTTCTTTTTTTTTTTAATTCCTCATTCGCTTCTTTTCACTGTGTTATATTTTTGCGGAAAGAATGGAACAGAAAAAAATATATTACTGAACCACTGTGTGTATATTCATTTATTATCTTATATACATACATGCATAGATATATATATATTATATATATATATATATATACATATATATATACATTTACATATATATATATATATCCATAGATATATATATATATATCCATAGATATATGTATATATCCATATATACATATATATATATGTATATATCCATATATACATATATATATATATATATCCATAAATATATGTATATATGCATATATATATATATATACATACATACACACATATATATATACATGCACATACACTCATATATATATATATATATTCATATATATAGTATATATAGACATAGAATAATTAAAAACAAATATTAAAAAACATACAATATCTTTAAATAATAAATATATATCCTATTCTTTTCGTACAACCGGTAATATTAACAATACCATATATATATATATATACACACACATATATATGTATGTATGTATATATATATATATATATATATATATTATATATATATATATATGAGGACTGTATTATGTATATTATATACATAGAGATGTACATACATTCATGTCTGTATGTGTATGTGTGTGTGTGTGTGTGTGTGTGGTGTGTGTGTGTGTGTGTGTGTGTGTGTGTTTGTGTGTGTGTAACTATTTGTTCACTCAATATTAAATACTTCCTGTTAGAGTGATTAAATCTTGTTAAACCAAAATCGGGAGAACAAACATTTGGGTCTAGACACAAATACAACAGAACAGAGGTGGAGGGTATAACTATGCAAGGGGTCGGGGTGGGGATACAATTTAGAATATCCATCCCACCCACAATTACCACCATCACCCACCACCCGGCCATCCACAAAACAGCCATGTCTTCTATCTCACAAAAACAAACACACAAACCAAAAAATATAGCAGGCAGATAAACATCAGACCCCAAAAATATTCCCTAATTTCACCCTTTCAAAGGGAATTAAAATGTCACATCTCTATAATTTCGTATCAGAGCTGGGGTTTATGTCAAGTTTAATGGCTCATTGTTCATCCCCAGCTGGAGCAATCAGTAAAAGATGAGGGTTACAATTTCTCACTTCTAGACTCATATTATTCAGATGTCATGTTCATTTATTTATTACTGAAGGTATGGGCGTGTGGTTAAGAAGGTTGCTTTTCGACCAGGTGATGCTGAGTTCAGTCCCATTGCACTGCACCTTCGGGGACTGTTTTTTCTCCTGTCATCCCAGACTGACCAATGCCTAGAGAACAGATTTGATAGATGGATATTATACAGCAACCCATTATATATATATCTTCTTTATATATAAAAGTGAAGTTGTGTGCCTGTCTCCTACGATTTAGATTCCTAACTACTCCCACATTTTGCAGTGCAGTTTAACTAAAACCGGGTATCTTATAGTCGTGATTCATATCGAGCCCTTCTAGGTATTAGCGCGCGTCTACGATGATTCTACGATTTAAAAAAAAATTTACCATAATTTTTTTCCATTTTAATGCATTTTTTCGCTATTATATAAGGGAAGTAACTCTCTAAAAATGTCTATGATGAGTCAACGATTTAAAAAAAAATTTACCATAATTTTTTTTCCATTTTTAATGCATTTTTTTGCTATTTTTTGGCTATAACTCTCTAAAAATGCTTATATAGTTATTTCCCTTACAAACCCGAGCAACGCCAGGCGATACTGCTAGTATATATATATATGAAATGTTGGACCTAAGAAGCATCAGCTGTGGTGTGCAAGAGAGACGATTGCGCTGGTATGGTCATGTGGCGAGAATGGATGAAGATAGGTATGTGAAAAAGTGCCAATCCCTAGCAGTTGAGGGAACCCGTGGAAGAGGTAGACCCAGGAAAACCTGGGACGAGGTGGTGAAGCACGACCTTCGAACTTTAGGCCTCACCGAGGCAATGACCAGCGACCGAGACCTTTGGAAATATGTTGTGCGTGAGAAGACCCGGCAGGACAAGTGAGTCCAGCCCACTTAAGCATGTCTTTCCTCCCTTGGACACACAAAGACCTGTTGAGGCAAGCGAAGTCAAAATCGAACCTCATCCAACAACAGGCACCCATGCCAACCTCCCTTCATTGGACACTAAATTCTGCTTGTGAAGACCTGTTGAGGCAATCGAAATTGGAATCGAAATTGAACCAATCCTATGACTGGCACCCGGCAGTTGCAAGGACCGCTGGACTGACTCCTGTGCAGGTGGCAAGTGAAGAAACACCATTTCGACCCAGTGCTTGAGGAGATCCATTGAGTCAAGTACACCGACATCAAAATCAATGGAAACTGCAGTTGTGATCCCTGAGCCGGTGGCACGTAAAAAGCACCATCCGAATCGTGGCCGATTGCCAGTGCCCCCTTGACTGGCTTCCATGCACGTAAAATGCACCAATCCGATCGTGGCCATTGCCAGCCTCGCCTGGCACCTGTGCAGGTGGCACGTAAAAAGCACCCACTACACTCACGGAGTGGTTGGCGTTAGGAAGGGTATCCAGCTGT
Organism: Octopus sinensis; assembly: GCF_006345805.1. NCBI lineage: Eukaryota > Metazoa > Mollusca > Cephalopoda > Octopoda > Octopodidae > Octopus > Octopus sinensis. The sequence goes on along the minus strand of NC_043013.1, from coordinate 50,663,720 downwards.
AGAAACACTGCCAGATCAGACCGGAGCCTGGTGCAGCCTTCTGGCTTCCCAGACCCCAGTCGAACCGTCCAACACATGCTAGCATGGAAAGCGGATGCTAAACAATGATGATGATGATGATGATATATATATATATATATATATATATATATAGAGAGAGAGAGAGAGAGAGAGAGAATTTAGAGACAAACAGCCATTTAGTTATTCAATCAATACTGAAACGATATTATCTATAATAACCTCATACAAATTAATTAAATATAGTATAATTATTATTTTTAAAATCACAAAACAAATCAAACATTATATAGACTACGCACGTTTCATGACTAAATATATAAATCGATAATATAGCGGTTTGTCTCTAAATTCTATATATATATAAAAAATATATTGTGAATTTTTGATTTAGTGTGCTAAATTGAATTTTTTCCCTGTTGGCTTGGAATTATTATATTCCCTAACTATTAATGATATTAATATATATATATATATATATATATATATATATATATACACACACACAAAACAAGAAATAGTTTTTGCTTCTTTTTATGGAGACAAAAGGGTTTATAGGACTGCAAAAAAGAAGTGCTCAAATGAAACTGAGACAGATAAAAAAAGAAAAACACTGATTAAAAAACAAACATCGAATTCGAGTCAACAATTTTATATAACACCATACTTCCATATATTTGCTCATGTAAAAGGAATGCATATATCATCGCACAGAAGGTAATAAATATGTATCTTATATATTAAAATGTAAGTTGTCTGTCTGTCTGTCTGTGTGTTATGTGAACCACTTCTACTTCTACAATTTTCAACTGAATTTCACCAAATTTGACGTGTGCTCTCTGACTTAGAATGCTTTTTCTTATAATTTTTTCCTCAAAATTCCATGTCCCCAACATAAATCGACTACTCTCAATTCGCCTAGGATTTGGCTTGAGCCACAAAAAAACGTGACACACACCCAGCTGGAAAAAATCAATACTTTACTTTGTCAGCTGTGGCAAGCTCATATCGACTGCTTGCACAGTACTGCCAGCAGTATTTATTTGCGAGTTACAATTTGCCTCTGTTTTCACATGAGCGCTCTTTTTCATATAATTATTCCAACTAAAACTGGCCACTTCAAAACTCTTACCCAAAATAAAAAAAACTTTAATTCGGTCTGTTTGATTAACATTTTTGCCAACTACATTTTACTATTTTTGGGTACTACACATTCACTGATTTTTCCTTAGGACTTTTTCTATAGCATAAACTGATAATTTTCAACCATGCTTCAATGCAAAAGATCCAATATAGGTCAGCAAACAAGTGCTGCAAAGGAAAGTTAAAGTATGTATACAAATGAATCTGCCAAGGACGCCACTAGGGGGAATTTGAACCCAGAATGTAAAGTGTGATGGGAGAAATATTATATTATCTGCAAGCAATCAGAATTGTTTGTTTTTACATCTGATTTTTCATGCTAGCATGGGTTACACTTTTTATTTTTTACATGTTTCAGTCATTTGATTGCAGCACTGCTTTTAGTTGAACAAATTGTAAGCGTAGTACTTATCCTATCAGTCTCTTTTGCCGAACTGCTAAGTTTCAGTGATATAAACACACCAACATTGGTTGTCAAGCAATGGTGGGGGAGACAAACACAAGCATATCATATATATATATATATATATATATATACATGTATATACGACGGGCTTCTTTCAGTTTCCGTCTACCAAATCCACTCACAAGGCTTTGGTCAGCCCCAGGCTATAGCAGGAGACACTTGCCCAAAGTGCCATGCAGTGGGACTGAACCCGGAACCATATATTTATCTAGGCTCAAGAGTGGTTGTGTGGTTGAAGCTTCTCAACCACACAGCCACTCCTGTGCCTAGATAAATACATTTTAATGACATATTCATTTACAGTCTGTTGCCCTTCCTGGAGCAGCTTTGTGAGTTGTACCAGGAAACTCTGTCCCTGCATCAGCTTCATTTGGTCCTCAGTTTTATTTGATGGTATGTTTTGGCCAGGGGTTGGCAAAACCATCATCACCTTTTAACATCGGTTTTCTATGTTGGATTAGGTTGGATGGGTTGACAGGAGCTGGAAAGCCAGAGGACTGTGTCAAGCTCTAATGCAGTAGTTCCCAAACATTTTTGGGCCCCTGCCCCCTTGACACCCAGGTCACATTCCTAGTGCCCCCCACCCCAACTAACCATCACAAACACAGACCGCTTTCTGAAGCAAATTCAAAACAACTGTATTTCGCAAATAAAACTTAACCCAATCAACCCATTATTTTGTTGTTTTACATGAATCGCTACCCCAATACCCCATTTTTTTTCAATGCCCCCTTCGAACTTTCCACCTCCCCCAGGGGATCAATACTGCTTACTTTGGGAACCACTGCTCAAATGTCATCATTGGGATGGTTTCTATGGCTACATACACTTCCTAGCACCAACCACAGTTACAGATAAATTCCATAGAATCACAGAATCACAGCAAACTCAATGAAAAATAATCATCAGTTATACAGAGTTATTGTTATTGTTGACAATATAAAACTACTTTATGGTATCTACTTACAGCTGAGTAGACTGAGCTGATATAGGTCAAACACTTTTGTTAGGAAGATCATACACTTTTGTTACATACTGGTTACACTATGTTCAATAAATTGATACCCTATCAGTGCAACTAAGATCAACACTCGTCATATTTTAGCAAATATCAAAACTATGAGACAGTTTCATTTTATTTTCTTTTATCTTTTTCTAAATTTATTTTCCAAATAAAAGAATTTTTTTTTTGCTTCAAAATTGTGATGTTGACATTATCAGTCCTAAAATATAATTCTTAACCTGTGCTTACTATCTTAAAATAAAACATTTTAAACCAATAAAATAAGAGAAGAATCTTCAAAAATAAAGATATATTTTAAACATCTATTTAATATTCCTTCTTAAAGGTTACATATAATGGAAAATTCTATTCTGACATATCAGGAGAAGAAAAATGGATAAGAAGTGTAGCACAAATTGCTTTAATTTTTTTTTTTTTTCCTAAGATTTAGTTTTCCACTTTATAATAATTCATTACTATAATTAGTTTGCCGAGAAAGGTTCTGTGGAGTAGTACTAAGAACTGTACTGTGGCACCTACAACTGACAGCAGCTACAACAAAACTAAGTCCACTTTGGTAACTCTTGATAAATAAATAAATGTATAAATATACATATACTCTTTACTTTTTTACTTGTTTCAGTCATTAGACTGTGGCCATGCTGAAGCACTGCCTTTAGTCAAGCAAATCGACCTCAGGACTTATTCTTTGTAAGCCTAGTACTTATTCTTTTGGTCTCTTTTGCTGAACTGCTAAGTTGCAGGGACATAAACACACTACCATCGGTTGTCAAGTGATGTTGGGTGGACAAACACAAACACATAAACACACACACACATACATATATATATATATATGGAACTATCTCCAATATTTCATGAGTATAACCTCACCCACTAAGATGTCTAGAGAACTCAAATGTATTTTAGCTGATGAGTACGGGACACTTTTATCTGCTGCAATTTTTGCAACTTGTAATAAAGCCTGTCTTTGTATGAAACAATTGTACTAAAAACCAATCCATTCTTGTTGCTTCTTTCTCGTATATATATATATATATATATATATATATATAATATATATATATATATATATATATATATATATATTATATATATATATATATATATATATATACATATATACGACGGCTTCTTTCAGTTTCCATCTACCAAATCCACTGACGAGGCTTTGGAAGGCCTGAGGCTATAGTAGAAGACACTTGCCCAAGGTGCCACACAGTGGGAATGAACCCGGAACCAAGTGGTTGGTAAGGAAGCTACTTACCACAGACCCACTCCTGCACCTATATATGCGTTCAAAAGAAATGAAGCTAGCATGAACCGCTGGATGTGTAATGTCAGTGTGCACACACGACAGAGGGTAAGCACCCCGAGAGAAATGTTGGACATAAAAAGCATTGGATGTGACATGCAAGAGAGATGTTTGCATTGGTATGGTCATGTACTACAAATGGATAAGGAGAACTGTGTGAAGAAGTGCCACTCCCAAACAGTGGAAGGAATCCGGGGTAGAGGGAGACCCAGGAAGACATGGGATGAGGTGGTGAATCATGACCTTCGAACATTGGGCTTCACAAAGGAAATGACGAAAGACAGAGACCTCTGGAGTTATGCTGTGACTGAGAAGACCCAGAAAATAAAGTGAGATCATAGCTGTAACCTATACCAGAGGCGCATAACCAGCCAACTCAAAATCACAATCAAATGGAACTTGTAGTTGTGGTCCCCATGCCGTAAAAAACACCATCCGAATGAGGTCGATGCCAGCCCCCTTACCACAACTGGCTCCCATGCTGGTGGCATATAAAAAGCATCATCCAGTCGTGGTTGATGCCAAGCCCCTCTGGGCCCTGTGCCGGTGGCATGTAAAGAGCACCAACTTCACTCTCGGAATGGTTGGCGTTAGGAAGGGCATCCAGATGTGGAAACATTGCCAGATCAGACTGGAGTCTAGTGCAACCTCCTGGATTTCCAGACCCCAGTTGAACCGTCCAACCCATGCCAGCATGGAAAACAGATGTTAAACGATGATGATGAAGATGATGATATACATATATATATATATATATATATGTGTGTGTGTATCATCATCATCATCATCGTTTAACGTCCGTTTTCCGCACTAGCACGGGTTGGACGGTTTCGACCGGGATCTGGGGAGCCA